>NC_051227.1:40059821-40359821 GCF_015220715.1 Pygocentrus nattereri | reverse complement strand
TGTAAGAGTCTGATTAAGAATCCCTCATTATCATGCCACTCTTAATGCTAAGATAACTGATACCGTCAATTTGTCTGCCTCTGGATATGTGTTTTGGCATCTGTCCTGTTTAATACTACAGAGGAATATATGGCATACATTTTACATTATGACTTTCCTTGCACAATAACATGCCAATTTCTGACAGGACTAGTATACTAACGGTTTCCACATTAATGTCTTGTTATTTACAAAAATTCCTTCAGACATAAATGAAGCCTACATGATCTGATGACTGATAACCTTATATTAGTCTGGTGTGAGGCCTGTGCCTCTGAAACAGAAAGTCAACTCTGTTACTGTTTTTGTTAACACTTTCTCTAAATTCTGCATTTTCAAATGCATTTATAATGATGTACCTTAAAATGAATGGCCTAACTCAGTATGAATACTTTTAGTTACATTCTTAATGTTATACAACAGACATTTTAAGGTTGTGTTGGCTATGTGCTATTGTGAATGAGCTCATAAAGCCAACAATGACAATGAAGTGGAAAATTGTAACAGATAGTAATGGTTTCTTGAAATGCTCTGTAGTATATATAAATGCCTAGTTGATCAAGATGGCAAGGAGCAAAGACTTAATGGCTTTGAAAATGGTTCTTTATTGAAGAACAGACAGCACATCTTGCTTGTGTTTCAGTAAGAACACTGACTAAAGTGATATACTCTCTCAGATCTGTGGGGAAGATATCAGTAAAAGTGTTTAAATTTGTGGTCGAAAGCACATTTAATACATTTATAGCTTATGGATTAGTGAGATATACAGTATAAGAAGAAAAACATAAAAGCAGCGTTCCTCAGATGACTGAGAATGTTAGTGCAGGTTGTGATCAGAATGTCTCAACAAGAAGCTTCCATCCACAACTACATAGAGAAGGATAAAGACAAACAAAGAAAAAACAGTGATGTACAAAAGACAGGCACTGCTCTACAGAGATGTGGAAAAAAGTGAAATGGTCAGATGAGTCACCCTTTACCATTTTCTGGACAAGTGGTCAAGTGCATGAGAGAACAGTACAGGAATGAATCCTTGACTCCTACCTTCAGGAATTCTGATGGGTATCTTATGCTGTAGAATGCATTTTGCTACCATGGTTTGAGTATGCCTGTCCCTTTAGAATGAAGGCTTCCTACAAAGCAGTACAAACTTGTTTCCCTTATTACCTTTCTAGTCTAATGCGAGTGTTGAAGAGGTGTCACTGGGGCAGCCGTGGGCTGGAGGTTAGGGAACCAGCCCTGTGACTGCAAAGTCGGCAGTTTGATCCCTTCGGCTGACAGTCCATGACTGAAGTGCCCTTGAGCAAGGCACCTAACCCCCAACTGCCCCCCAGGCACCATGGATAGGGCTGCCCATAGCTCTGGGCAAGTGTGCTCATTGCCCCCTATTGTGTGTGTTCAATTTATGCAGATGTTTATCCATTTGAACATTAAATATCTTGTCTTTGTAGTGTTTTCAATTGAATATAGGTTGAAAAGGATATGCAAATCATTGTATTCTGTTTTTACTTATGTTTTACACAATGTCCCAGCTTCACTGGAATTGGGGTTGTACATGCTATGTAACCAAGAGGAAGTATGTACACCATAAACAAATGAGGTCCAATGACTGAGCCTTAAGGACCTTCTGAGTAACACCAGACATTTGTTAAGTATGGTCACCAAGGGTAACAAACTGCTTTCTTTCGGTCAAATATGATTTGAACCAATCCAGGGCAGCACTCGTAATGCCTAGATCATGCAGGCATGATATGAGGACTGAATGACTCACCATATCAAAGAATGCACTCAAATCAAGTAGAAGAAGGACGCTAAGAGCACCAGCATCAAGAGACACAAGAAGGCCATTGGTGACCTTTGTTAAGGAAGTTTCTGTGCTATGAGAAGAACGGAGTCCAGACTGTAATGGTTCAAAAAGGCTGTTGTCTGACAGGTAGGACTGGAGTTGGCTAACCACAGTTCATTCATGCACTTTGGACAGGAAAGAGAGGTTAGAGAGAGTCCAGTAATTACTGAGATCTAAAGGATCAAAGACAAGTTTTTAAATTATGGATGTGATAGCAGCCATCTTATAAAGGGAGGATACCTGTCCATGAAGTAGTGATTTATTGACAAGAATTATGAGATGAGGGACCAGAGCAGAAAGAAAAGCTTTAGTTAACTTTGTTGGAAGGGGATCAAGAGAAGAGGTTAGAAGTAACTATGATATCTGCAATGGAGGAAAGATCAACAAGGTTTAAAATAGAAAGATAAGAGGAAAAGGTGCTGGAGCTTGTAAAGTGGACAGTCAGGAAAGGGAAGATGTATTATTAGTAGGGAATTGCAGCAAACTGTTGATAAGAAGGAAGGACGCTTGAAAGTGCTCCTCCTGGAGACTCTATTGTCCTGCTGGGGGACTTCAATGCTCACGTGGGCAATGACAGGGTGACTTGGAGGGGTGTGATTGGGAGGAATGGCCTCTCTGATCTGAACCCGAGTGGTGTTCAGTTTTTGGACTTCTGTGCAAACCACAGTTTGTCCATCATGAACACCATGTTTGAACACAAGGATGTCCATAAGTGCACATGGCACCTGGACACCCTAGGCTGCAGTTCAATGATTGACTTTGTAGTCGTGTCATTGGACTTGCAGCCATATGTTTTGGACACTTGGGTAAAGAGAGGAGCTGAGCTGTCAACTGATCACCACCTGGTGGTGAGTTGGATCAGGTGGTGGGGGAAGATGCTGGTCAAACAGGGCAAACCCAAATGTATAGTGAGGAATTGCTGGGAACATCTGGCAGAAGAACCTCTCAGATTGATCTTCAACCCACACCTCCGTCAGAACGGAGGTGGAGGACATTGACTCAGATTGGGCCCTGTTCCGCTCCTCCATTGTTGAAGCGGCTGACTGTAGCTGTGGCTGCAAGGTAGTGCCTTTCGGGGCGGTAATCCTTGAACCCGGTGGTGGAAACCCCAGGTGAGAGACGCCATCAAGCTGAAGAAGGAGTCCTATCGGGCATGGTTGGCCTGTGGGACACAAAGAGCTGAGCCACAAGGCAAAGCTCTCGATTTACCAGTCGATCGACATTCCCACCCTCACCTATGGTCATGAGCTTTGGGTAATGACCGAAAGAATAAGACCGCGAATACAAGCGGCTGAAATGAGTTTCCTCCGCAGGGTGTCTGGACTCTTCCTTAGAGATAGGGTGAGAAGTTCGGTCATCCGGGAGGGACTCGGAGTAGAGCCGCTGCTTCTTTACGTCGAGAGGAGCCAGTTGAGGTGGTTCTGGCATCTGGTTAGGATGCCTCCTGGACACCTCCCTCGTGAGGTGTCACAGGCAAGTCCACCAGGGAGGAGACCGTGGGGAAGACCTAGGACACGCTGGCATGACTAAATTGAACAAACGAGTTTTGGTGGGCAATAGAGCAGTCATGCAATTATAGTTAGATATCCAAAAGACGTTATAGCAGTAAATAATATTGATTTTGCTGTTGATAATTACAGACAAACCTCCTCCTTTAGTAGGAGTTGACTGGTTTAAGGTAGAAAAGTCACCAGCTTGTCAGGTTTTGGTTAGGAAGAGCACGTCAATAATATTATCTAGTATTCTCTCCTGCTATACACAGGTGATTAGAAAGAGAACAGACATTCAAGACTGCATAATAGGTACCAGAAGGGGTAGATGACAGAGAGCACAGGATGCACAGATATACAGTACAACAGAGCTCATTGACCCTGGACTGTCTTGACCCTGAATATGGATTTGCCCATAATATATCTCGCTTATCTCCGCATATGCATCCACTTCATCATTGCTCCCAAACGTTACCAAAAGACCAGCCGACTAAGGATGCAGCGAGAGATCAAAACTCTGGTATGTGGTTGTTCTGTTGGGTTGAAACTCCGGATGTTTTGATGTAGTCCGAGTTTGCCATGTCCCAACGCCACCAAGCTGGGGGAAGAGCTTTTTCTTATAAAGTCCCCAAACTCTGGAATGATCTTCCAGAAACTGTTCGGGACTCAGACACAGTCTCAATCTTTAAGACTAGACTGAAAACTCACTTGTTCAGTTTAGCTTTTGGTAGGTAATGTTCCCCCCTAGATAAAGGCAGCAGATCCAGGGGTCCATGGACACTGAGACGCTGGTGCTGTCGTCCCGCTGCTCGCACGCAGTCACTCAAGTTTGTGGACGGTGGAGTGGAGGGATGCCAAACTGTTTCAGAGTGCCTCCGTGTCTGTGTGTCCTTCTGGTTCTCTCCTTTTAGTTAAACTGTCATAGTCAGATCTGCCGGAGTCATTAGCCACACTCTGGAAATGTTCACATTCTCTGTTTTACATTCAACAGACAGAATAAAACTAATTCCCTCTCCCTGCATTTTTTCCTCGAGTATACAATCGCCCACATGTCCGGCTGGACACTGAAGGACGACCGACTGCCGAGCCCTCCTGCTACCCACTTCAGACCAGCTGCCCATGCCCCAGCTGCCACCCTACACTGATGTTCTCATAGACTCCTAGCTTTTCCTAATACTAATTATTAATATTAGTAGTATAATCACTTGTATGTAGTTTGACCAGAGGAGGATGGGTCCCCCCTGGTGAGTCTGCTTCTTCCCAAGGTTTCTTCCTCAGTTCTGAGGGAGTTTTTCCTTTCCACTGTTGCCCCTGGCTTGCCCACCGGGGGGGGGGGGGGGGGGGTTGTACATTCTTACACTCCTGTTAAAACTTTGTCTTTTCTGAAATTCTGTAAAGCTGCTTTGTGACAACATCCATTGTAAAAAGCGCTATACAAATAAATTTGATTTGATTTGATTTGATTTGACCAGGCCAGAAACAGCAAATCCCCTGGCGCTCAGGGTACACAGGCATCTCATAGTTCCTGTAAAACTTTGAAAAAACACCCGGCTTTGGTTTATGAATGTGAGATCCCAGGTAAGTGCCTTGGGTCCACCCATCTTGAGCAACGCTGCAGGGAGGAGCGACCTGTAGCGCAAGAAGAGGTTAAATGGACAGAACATGTAGGAAATCCTTTCTACTGCGCTCGGCTTGCTCTCAAGCACCACTGAGCCTTGGGAGCAGCCGAAAGGGTCCTGTTTCTGTTTGTTCCTCCAGATTGGTGCAGCAGTCTGCCGCCCGAGTTCCTGATCCCATGACCACACCCGGCAGCACGCCTGTTCCCGTGGCCTCACCCCGCGGCACGCCTGCTCCTGTGGCTGCTACCTACGGGCATGCTTGCGCCTCCAGACCCCGCCGCCTGAGGCTGCAGGCCCACCTGCCTCTGAGGATGTCGCTGCAGGCCTGCATGCCTCTGAGGATGTTGCAGCAGGCCCGCTTGCCTCAGAGGACATCATTGCAGGCCTGATTGCCTCCAAGGACGTCGCTGCAGGCCCCCCTGCTTCCAAGGACGTCGCAACCCCTTTGTTCCCGCCCGTCTCACCCTGTGTCTGTTGCTCCCCGTGGGCCTCCTGTTCCATCTGTGTCTTTTGCTCCGAATATACGCCTTCTGTTCAGTCTGTGTCTGCTGCTCCTCATGGACCACCTGTTCCACCTGTGTCTGCTTCTGTGTACCCTGTTTTTTCTGTTCCTTCGTCTTTGCCCTCCTCTGTTCCTGGTGTCATCTTGTTCCCTTTTGTTGTGTCTGTGCCTGTGTCTTTTCCAGTTGTGGTTCCTGTTCCTGTCTCTCCTTCTGTTTCTGTCCCGGTGTCTGTTTGTGTGTCAGTTTCTGTGCCTGTGTCTGTTTTTGTTCCGGTTCCTTTGTCTTTTGCTTGGTCTGTCTTACATTGTTGTCCTTGTCCTATTGTGTCTCTGGTCATCCCTCATTTGGTGTTTTCTGTTGTTCCTCCTCATCCTCCCTCCCAGCCTTTGTTGCGTCCTCAGTCTGTTCAGGTTTCCTCTCCTGTTTCTGTGCACTTGACTCCTATTCCACGTTCTCCTCCTGTCTCTGCTCCGGTGTCTGTTTCTGTGCCAGTGCCTTTAGCTCCTGCTGTTCCTGCTTTTATTCCTGCTTCTGTTCCTGTTCCTGTACCTGTTCTGTCCTCTGTGCCTCGTGCCCCAGTTCCTGTCCCTGTTTAGTTCTGTCTCTGGTTTTGGTCCCTTGTGTCTGTGTTTGTTTTTTTTTTTTTTTTGGCACGCTTCAGTGCTGTGTACCTTGGAGGAGGGTTCTGTCATGATTGGCCCCTCCCACTCCTCCATGTGCTTTTGTTTTCCATTTAGTCCTGTCAAGTGCTTTTTGTTTTCTTTGAGTTCTTTCTGGTCCTGCCCCCTTGTTTTCAGACCCTGCCCTTAATTACTTCCACCTGTGTCTTGTTATCCCTCGTTGTTACCTGTATTTAAGCCCTGTGTGTTCCACTGTGAGTTTGCTGGTCTTTGTTTGTGCTGTTAGTATTGTTTTAAGTGTTCGGTAATTGTTTATTCTGACCTCCATTGTTCGTTTATTCCTGTTTCTTTCATCATGTCTGTTCCCCATTCCAATTGTGTTGGCTATGACTATGGACTGTTTTGAGCCTGACTACAGATTTGCCCTTAATAAATCTCGCTTATCTCAACGTATGCGTCTGCCTCATCATCGCTCCCCAACATTACAAATAGAAGCTTTAGCAAGTTTAGCAACACCTGCAAGCATGGCAGTTAAGAAAACAAATCTTAAGTCATTGTATGTCACACTCTACAGACTAATGTTTTCCCTCCAGGAGAATCTTAAAGGACAACATCCTGTTGACAAAGTGAGATTCACTGTGGAAATTGAATCATTAATACCAATTGTACCCAGTGCTACGAAAACATTAGCACAGTGTTGAAGGTGGCTTCGACCCTTTTTGTATTATACTCAAAGCCTCAACTTTGTCTCTTTTGTTTACGTTTTGCTGAGTGTAAATTTGTATAGTATTTAAGTTATTTTATCTTTTTTATTTCTTAAGTTTTGAAGTTTTCCCTGAAGAAGAATGGTCTACTTAAGGTAGAGACAGTAACTAAGTATGAGCACTTTTGTAATATTTAGTAAAATTCTTCTTTCATAATATGTATTCTCAGAGGGAAAACATAGTCTTTGTTGCTTGTTTATTTCTAAAATACCTGGATTTTTCTCATTTTTAAGCTCTTCTAAACCTTATGTTAGTATGTTAGACTACCAAATGATTCATGCACAAAGGTTACCTCCCCTGACCATCCAGATATGGCACATGCACAGTACTGAAAACGAATCCCTGATGACAAAAATTACATATTCAAATCAGACTTGTCAGATACAGTATACATATATTTGTCTGCCCAGAGTCTCTCTATTATGTGGCTCCATTATTACCACAGGTAGATATATTACTGGAGACATGACTTCTCTGTCTTTTATCATTGCTGTAACCAACACAAATGTAAAGTTATATACTTGTGAAAGCATGATGTATTTTTATTCTTTCTCTATATCATTAATTATGCAATACTCTAGTCCTCTGTGGTTACAATTATCGGCAGGTTATCTTTAGAAAGTTTTCTTCGACTTTTCATTTTAATGTCTGTTAAATTGTCACACTGCTGTTTTGAAACTTTTTTCTCCTAGATATGTGCACAGCAGATTGTAATAACAGTCAGACTGAAAGCAGCAGCCTTCACCAGTTGCAGCTGGTCAGTTCTGTCTCACTGAGGAAGGACTTATCACTGGCCATAACCCAGATTTTTGTGTGGCCTTTTGTCTACCTCAGCATCCTCATGCTTTTCACCTTCTACAGCAAACAGTCCTTCAGAACTGAAACACGTTACATACTGTTTGCCCACACCTTACTGACTGACGTGATTATCCTTCTGCTTACAGATTTTGTGGTCATTCTCTCATTCAGCTCTGTGCTGATGCCATTGGCATTCTGTATTCCATTTTGCATGCTCATGGAGACAGTCTCAACATGCACACCTCTAACCATCACTGCAATGTGTGTGGAGCGCTATGTGGCCATCTGCATGCCACTGAGACACAGTGCTATATCCACCACCAGCAGAACTCTTACTGCTATCCTTATCATCTGGATCATAAGCTCCATTAAGCCATTTATGGATGTGTTTATCCTTGTTGCAACTGTTTCACAAGAATATTTTTTAGAGCCTACCTTCTGTTATTATGAGATTATGACACCAGAGCAATGGCATCGCACAATGAGAGGTATAATGAATATTAGTCATTTTATCATAATTTTACTCACGGAGTTCTTTTGCTATTTGATGATTGTGCTTGCTGTCCGGACAGCCACTGTTGACAAGAAATCAGCAGCTAAAGGTTTGCGTACCATCTCACTACATATATTTCAGCTTATCCTGTGCAGTCTTGAGATCGTTTATCCCTACATTGAAACTGTTATTATAGAGCTAGATATACATTTATATCTGTCACTCCGCTCTTTCAACTTTATTACATTCAGTGTCATCGCTAGGGCAGTTAGTCCACTTGTGTATGGCCTAAGAGATGAAAAGTTTTATGCTGCCCTACTATACTACATCAAATGTAAACAAAATCATATCTCATCTGAAATCAGAGGACCAATCACATAATTTCCAGTGTAAACAATGTTACAACTTTGTGACAGTAAGACTTCTCAAATGCCTTTTAAATCACTGCCTAGCTATTTAATTTGTATATAACTATAGTCATATTTCTTTTTTGTGTCATTTAGTGAAACTGAAAATTGAACTGAATCTTTGGAGTGGCGTCCTGTAAGTTACTGATGAAGAATGCTTAAGTACCAAGTCACTCTTTAAAGGATATCTATCATAAATTTGTTTGCCACTGCTAAATTCCCTTCGGGATCAATAAAGTATCTATCTATCTATCTATCTCACTGAATATGTTTGTCACTGTTCTATCAGATATTTCAGAGTAAAATATGCCATATATTATTTGTATGCTGTCTCACAATGGCAACATAAGAAATGAAGAAAATACTAGTAATAGCCACATTGATTCTATTGAAAAGATTAAGTGCATGGACAGTTGTTTACAGAATGTTTGTTTTAATTTTAAATGTAAAAGCTTATGTAATGCCATGACTAACAGTGTGTGGGTTCCTAAGACAGAAAAGCCTTGTATTATTGTCTGTAACTAATCTTCAGCCTGTGAAACAAAGTTATTTGTTACTGTTTCGATAACACTTTTTATAAATTCTTCATAATTACATGCGTAAAGTATTATATATATGAGGCTTTACATAAGGGGTGTTTAATATTATCTACAAAAATCTGGTGTGTTTTCATTCTGAAATAGCAGGAACACATGAGATGAACTGCTCAAAGACTGAGACCAAGTGATGTAACAAGTATAATCAGGTGTGCTCCAGATAGTTTGGAATGAAAAGCTACTGCCATCCCTTTGTAGATAAGACTGGACACCCCTGCCTTTTAGTGAATGGCATGAGTCACTGATAGTACTTGTAGTTGCATGACTATTGTTATAATGAACAAATGTAAGACACTATAAAGGCCACAATACTATGTATGTTATTGTAAAGGGGCCTTAAACTTATTAAACCTACAGTGAAAAAGATGAAGATGACAGGTTATATAACACATATATATGGGTGAGAAATTATATTAAAACCTGAATAAATGAGTGGAGAAACATAATGAGTGCAGATGCTCTGTGGCTACGCAGACCAAGTTAAACGTTTTCAACTTTTGGATCAAAATGGCAAAAGAAAAAGATACCAGTGATTCCCAAACTATGGTACTTATGGTATGCTAGATGATGTAGTGGGCAAAAACAAAACATCCATCAAGGTGGCAAACCATCAGTTAGAGGAACTCAAACATCATTTTTAATGTTAATAATATTGCATGTTTGACATTCTACAGTGACAAGATAGCAATAAATAGCTGACATTCATTGGCTGCACTGGTCAGTGTAGCTCATATCAAACAAAAAAAGAAAAAAATTAACTGTGACATGCAGCATAGCTTTGAATGACTCAATTAAGAGAAAGGAAAATTGCAAAACCTTGTCCCTTTAATATTTGTTTCAATTAGCTGGCCATACAACTATATTGTTATTTCTCCTGTGGAGTTCAGTTTGTGCCAAATGTTTTAAATCAAAGAATAAAAGTGTAGCCTAAAGCTACAACTGTAAGGGTTCAACTGCACCACCTGCCACCAGCAGAGGGTGTCGGCAGCAAGGCACCCAGCCTGCGCCATATGGGCCAGTAGAGGGCAACAGCGGCAAGGTGCCAGCAATCAAGACTAATTAGATGCACCTGGAAGCCCTCGTATATAAGGTGCTGGCAAACGTCAACGTTTGTCACACCTTTGTAGAGGGGGTGACCGGTACAGCACTTAGTCCAAGCACCGAAAAGGTAAAGGAAAGAAAAGCAAAAAGAAAAGAAACAAAGAAAACTGCCCCAAAACCAAAGGGAGAAAAGAGGGTTGAGAGAAAGAATTGCACCTAAACTGAAAAATAAAACAAAAGAAATCCGAGCCTCAAAAGGTGTTTGCTCTACAAGCATACACATCAAGCAAAGTCCGCCAACCACCATAGTCACGGTGGCAGCGTCTTTGTGTTTTCATTTTGTTGATTTTGTCTTTCGAAGTATCTTTTTGTTTGAGCACGTTGTCCGTGACATTTCTTTGGTTTGCCCTTTATTTCCACATCCCTTTCCACCTTCCTCAGATCGCCTTGACTGTTGTCACTCGCTCATTAATGTAGTGCAGCTGTAGCGCCGCAGACCTTCGACCATAACAGCGACGGTTAAAACCTCAGTCCAGGCGCTTCTTCAGTGGCTGCAGCAACTGTGTTTTCCGTTGTGTTTTTTGTTTTTGCTGGGCTTCAGTTCTGTACTTGGGTCAACCTCCCCACCATCTTGTAACAACAATCACTGCATTCACTATTGCACTACTCAATGTTTTCTTTTATGCATTTCAATCAATCTACAGTATGTCAATGCAGTATTACATAAAGGCAGGTATAATTCATACTGTATTCTCACTGTAAGACAAAAGCATCAAAATTAGGCCAGGAATTTCAGTCCAATTGACTTTGATTTTGGGAGGCATCCATTAAAAGATATTTGAACAACAAGTTCAGGACACATCAAGATGAATGTGAACCTGTTGGGTGCCTCCAGGCCACTGGTGAGCATCAGTGGATTTCTGTTGCAAATAGTCAGAATAGTGTGTGTGTGTGTGTGTGTGTGTGTGTGTGTGTGTGTGTGTGTGTGTGTGTGTGTGTATGGCACCGTTGGCTCCAGCTAGTCTTCGTCAGTCTGTTTTTGGCTGAATGTGTTGACTTGGCATCAGCCATGGGCAAGGGTGAATCAGAAGAATTTGAATGCAAAAAATAGCAATGCAAAGAAAATGGCACTTTTAAGAGATCACAAGGAGAATAGCCTCATTTTCCAACATCAATGTAAGTAAAGTTTACAGCCACCCTCCCAGCTTATCCTGTCTCCATGCTCAGTGTCTAGTTCAGTCCATAGCACCATGACTGACTGATTTCCTCAAAGCAATTTTTGACAGAGAATCTTGGTAGGGCAATGCAGCACACTTGGCTTCAAAAATGTTTCTTTACTAGTCTGTCACTATTCTTTGAGCTTGGGATGCAGTTGATGTCAATTATTTTGCAGCATTTTGGCAATCCATCTCTGCTTGCAAGAATCGGTAAAGTCTAAGTGAGGAATTTGTTCTGTATCGTAAAAGTGCATCCCTTCAAGTAGTGCCCTATTTGTGACATACTGCCCACCACACAGCAAAGAATTTCAATCTGTATGCTGGACTCTGATTGACAATAAGATTACTATTATAATGCAAATGGTCATGCTTATATTCCATCCACATGCACTTAAGAGAGATCTGAGCCAAGGCGTTACAAGAGGCATGAACAACAATTTGGAATGAACAGACAGGCTGTAACTTAAGACTGCCCTTCTCAAACCTGAGATCCCAGGTCGACAATTCAACCCAGTCTTCTGGTAGAAAGGAGGGGTCTTCCCATGCCATTGGTCTGCCTGTTCCTTGGCACATTGCATGGCTGCCTTGATGCTACAGTGAGATTGATCCCAGACCTCCTTGCTGCACCATATCCAGTCAATGATGGCTGAGATGCCAGATGAAGTAGCAGTCCATGTTGCAAGTGGGGGTTGATGCCCTGAAGATGCACTGAACCAATATAATTTGAGTGGATGAACAAACTAAATAGTTTTGTCTGATTTTAAAAGGAAAAAAATCTAAACACTTCTTGAAAAGAAATCTACAAAGTCATGACCATAGGAAACCCATCAGATGGAGGTAGGTCTACAGCAATATGAGACCAAGGATGTTCTGACATGGGGAACAGCATTAGCTTGCCAGCTAGGCGGGTTTTAGGTGTTATACATTGGGCACGTTCTAAGCATGATGGGAGGGAAAAACTTATGTACAACCTGTATTAGTGTTTCCCACCAATAGTGGTTAGTCAAAAGCTGTTGTGTGCACAATTTACCAGGGTGACCAAAAGATCCAAGATGGCGCCACAGTCGGTGACAGTTTGGAGCTCCTTTGTGTTTTGTTTGTTTTTTGTAGTGTTCTGTGTCTCGCTCACATGCAGTGCGGAAGATCTGCTGAACATCAGGCAGTCCGTGCCACAAAGCATTTTTCCTGACTCTTCACTTTCTGACTGCTTTTTGGACATTCTGGTGGGGGAGCGGCTGCTCTCTACAGCAGGTGCAGACGCAGGCGGACGCACAGATGTGGGAAGGTTAAACTTCGGCAGCGCAGACTTCGCACACCGCTCCCCAGCATTCACATGACGAATGTTCGCTCCTTAGGCAATAAATTGGATGAGCTTTCCCTTCTAAACAGGACCAACAAGGACTCTTCTCGCTGTGCTGTGCTTCACTGAGTCGACCCTGGACAGTGCACTCCAGCTCCACGGCTTTAACCTGTGGAAGACTGAGGCAGTACTGTGTTGGGTTAGAGGAAGAGGGCCATGCTTATTGTGGAACAGTGAGGAATGCCCCACAAAAACAACCTTGGGATGATCTTAAGAAACTAAAAGTGGAACTGAAACCGGAGCTGTCAAAGAAAGTCTAACGTCAGGTGAATAATCTCTCCCAGACCCTCCTGCAGAGTATAAGGGAAGAGTTCCAGAAAGTAAGACAGCAGGGGAGTCCCCAGAGCAATGGCTCACTGGAGGTTCCTCAAAGGTCACGCAGCTACTCTCCAGGTCCAAGACGCCAACGTTCAGGCCAACAGCCCAGGCCCTGTGAGTATGATGAACAAGGGCGCCCTATATGCTTTAACTGTAGGACCCCTGGTCACATTGCCCGCCAGTGCCCTAAGCGGAACCTACAGCCCACTTTTAACTAGTGCCCCCTACTGTTGAGGATCAGTAGGATCATCTGCTCTGGCTCTCAACGAAGGCGGTCGCACTTTCCTCCTCTCCCTTATCTCTCCTGCTTTGCTTCTGTGTCTAGTCTAGTCTGAGCTCTTTACTGAGAGACTCTCTCCTCACTGTTCTTAAAACCTAAAATATGGATTTGATTAAATTGTCTCTTGGCGCAATTGACACCATCTTCTTGACGAGAAGTTCTGGTTCGGGGGAACCAGCCTGTCCTGCCGGAACGTTTGCAGCTGGCTACACAATGGACGCATGGGAGAGCTGGCGTGTCATGTGTCTGGCGGCTCTCTCCGTGGAGGATATTGAGGACGTCTACCTATTCGGAACCATGATCGCAGGTGCTTTGCTGATTGGATTGGGCATTGCCCTGGTGTATCGCAAAATGGGGGCAGCTGTCCATGGCCCCTTGAAGCTGCCCAACATGATTGATGTGGTGGGCAGAGCTGTCAACACTCAGACTTTGACTGTAAGTCGTACCCTGGATAACATCGTGGAGAAGTTGGCGGCTTTGCAAGGGAAAATGGATCGTTGGAGTGACCACAATGGACTTGGTGAGCTACCGTTAAAAAATACGGCTACTCGCTCGAAGCCTGGAAACCTTCTTATCTGCTTTCGGCTCCCCGTATCAGTGCGGGCCTTAGCCTTGGCTGGTACATCATATCTCCTCCAGAACCCTCTCTTATCCTCCTCCCCCACTTTCCTGGATCTGCTGATTATTGACTCTGCCTGGACCCGATCAAGGTTGTCTCCATGGCGTTTGCTGTGTTATCGCCATTCCACCCTGCGAACTGAGATACCTGGACTGGGATGCCGAGCAGGGCGCCTTCTTCAGGCCCTTATCCCTCCACTCCCCCCTCACCTCCCTCCTACCCCCTCCCCCTTCCAACGCCTTTGCCGCTTTTACCCCCCTGGTATGGTATGACGGGTCTGTTGATCAGCGCCGGATTAATGGCTGCAGATCCGGATGGCCGCTTACTACGCTGGGGTTGTCTGCACCCCCCGCCCCCAACCCCGTAGCAAGTCATGGACTTTGTGTGTGTGGGACTGTGTGCTAATGCTGAGGTGTTTTTTCTCTGTTCCTAGACTGAGTTCCCTTAGGAACTCAGTCGGGGGGGGGGGGTTTGTCTCCTCCCTTACCCAATGTATTCTGTTTCTCTGTTTCTCATGCCGTCTCCCCCCTTGTCATATTGTATGTGCTCGGACGGGTTGATCATAATTTCACTGGTTACTTTGGTGACTGTGACGAAGGCTTCATTCATTCATTCACTGGTAAATGATCCACTACACACATCTTCCAGGTCAGAGGAAAATTCATGCCCCACTCCTCTCCAAGTAGTGTCTGCAGTAAACCCTACAACTTTTAAATCAGTCTCTCATGCTGTTTTCACCTTTCCGCCAACAAACCAGTCCCCTTTGACACTGTCCACATCAAACCCTGACCTACCCCATACAAGCCCTCTGTCGTGGCATGTAGTTAAATCCACAGCAGCAAATGCCCCTTCAAGCATGAGTTTGCCCCCATGCGATCTTGTTGGAGAATGCCATATCTGGGTTATGTAACACTTCAGATGGACATTGCTGGTGTAGGCCTAGAGAATGTGGGAATAATTGTGGTCAGAAATTGTTTGACAGTTTCTGCACTAGTGGGGATGAATATTATCAAAGAAGGGGTGGCAAGTTTTTTGTTTCAGAAGAGCGGCCCCCGTGATGTCAAGAATCAACCACCATTGAACACATTGGGAAAAGTCATGTGGCAGAAAGCTATGCACATCTGCCAAAAAGAGCACTGCTTCACCTCACCAGAGGGCTTTGTGGGCTATGCTCGTCTGGCTAGTCGGCACCCTGTAACAGTGCCAGGTAATCACAAGGTGCTGTTGAACTGCAGAGCTAGAAACGGACCTTGTGGTCGAAGGTATGAAGCCCTCATAGAGCCGCTACCTATAAGAGATGGTCTGCTGGTGGCTCGTACCTTGGTGAATGTGAAAAATGGCCAGATGCAGCATGAGGAGGACTATGGCTGCACGGAGACCATCTTACATGAGATCCCAACAGTAGGTGCTGCAGTGGTGCCAGAGGACGACGATGGTATGGAGGTTCCTGGGTTCCAAGAGGTGACCGTTGTGTACCTCTTAGGGTCCAGCTCGGCGGCCTCTACTGGACCAGCACCAGACCTGCCACAGCCTTCTGTGGGCTCTAGAATAGGACAGGACTGGACAATGGAAAGGTGGGCAGAAGTGCAGCAGCAGGACTCTGTAATTCTCTGTAAGACTCTGTAAATACAATACCTGAGAGTATTGTGTCTTTTCCAGAGAAAGAGACCTTTGCGACGGGACTAACGACAATGGGAAGCCCCCAACGTACTGAGGCTGTTGAAGGAGCTGCCCCGCCTGCAGCTTCAAGAGGGGGTACTATATCGTTGCACGCAAGACCCAAACACTAACATGCCACGGTACCAGCTCCTTCTCCCTCAGAGTCTTCAGAAGGAGGCATTTACCTGTTGTCATGACAATATGGGACATTTTGCAACTGAAAACTCTGAAAACGCTGCAGATAAATTTCTACTGGCCACATATGGCTACTGATGTCCAGAAATGGTGCGCAGAATGCCAACAGTGCACCCTTAGGAAAAGGCCTGGCACCTCAGCTGTTGGCTTGACCCCTGTTCTGTTGTTACCTCCTACTCTCTCGAACTGGTCACAATGGACTTTGTCTCTTGAAGCTGCAGTTGGGGGGCTTCCAAAACCTCATGGTACTGACTGATCACATCACCAAGTTTGCTTGGGCAGCAGCCACCCAAGATCAAACGGCTGCCACCACCGTGAGGGTTATGTGGCAGCAGGTTATACAGTACTTTGGTTGTCCATCCTTGTTTCACTCAGACCAGGGTCCAAATTTTGAGGCAGCAGTGGTGAACCAGCTTTGTGAACTATACAGCTGAAAAGAGTCATACCACTCCCTACCATCCTGAGGGTAACGGCCTCACAGAGCATTTCAACCGGACTCTACTTGGAATGCTGGGAACTCTGGTGGATGAGAAGAAACAAAGGTGGGCTGATTACTTGCCCGAAATGCTGCATGCCTATAATAACACTGTCCATAGCTCCACAGGGTATACACCATCCTACCTCATGTTTGGATGGCATGTCAGGACCCCCCCCTGGATGTCATGCTGGGGCAACCTGTGGGTGACCAGAGTACTGTGGAGGAGTGGGTGAGAAGACACCATGAGCGCCTATATTATGCCTACAGGAGAGCTGGGGAGTTGACGGGCAGGGCAACATCAAAAACATGACAATCAGGGTCTCCTGGGTCCTTTAATGGTGGGAGAACGGGTGTTGGTCCCAAGGGACAGGGCAAACTGGCTAACTTCTGGAGCAGTATGCCCTATGTGGTGACTAAACAACCAAACCTTGACATACCTGTTTACGTTGTTAAGCCTGAAAAGGGGAGTGGGAAAGAAAGGGTTTTGTATAGGAAGTTGCTCGGCCTTGTTCTGTCTTTACAGGACTCTGGGGAAGAAGCGGCGGCAGCCGCAGATGGACCTGGACCCTCAACCCAAGCTGCAGGTGTGGCTGGACCCCCAACCCCTTGGTTATTTCCACCGACCTGGTTCCTACCACCTCTGACAACCTGCACTCCCTCTGCACAACCATCCACAGAGGATGGGGTTGCCCCTGACGCTGAGGGACCCCGGTCACACCGTACCACCAAAGGCATCCCACTAGAAAGATATGGGGATGCTTGAAGTCAGCCTGAGGACAGGCTGCGGAAAAGTGGAGGGGGGTGTAACAGAATGGACTGTGTTCAGGGTGGGTGTAATGACTGAGCTGGGACAATAGGGGAGCTGTGGCGCTGAGTGACAGGAAGTGCCCAGTCTGAAATGATGGCTCCCCTTTAAAAGCAGGAAGTTGGAGGTGCTGAGGGCTTTTGTTTGTTGGTCTCTTTTGTACAGGAGGTAAGGTTGGTGGCGTGCAGGTTTATTTCCTTTGGAGTATCTGTGTTAGGTAGGTGTGTGTGTGTGTGTTGTCTTAATTTGGTTTTGTTTGTCTCAGACAGGGAGGCCAACCTGTACTGGGACACTGTGCGCCACCAATTACTCTAGCCAGCTGCCTAGTGTAGGCATTGGTCTGGATTTGGTAATGTGTGTTGGGTTCATGTTTTTAGATACTGTTTAAGGTTAATAAAGGTAATTTTATTTTAATTAGTTGGGTTTTAAGCTTGTACTTTGTGGGCCACTGGCTGGGATGAGGAGTCTCGCTGTTCACTATAGGCTTATTTCAGGTTTTGTAGTGGTTTCATCTTGAGCTTGTAATGCTTTTAACCCTTTTCACACCAAACTATTGTGTGGTTTTGTAGTTGGTTTGTATGATTGCTGTGTTCCCTGTTTGCAGTGTTACCCCTGTAGGTGAGCAACTACCCCTCCAATCCCCCCCCCCCCCCATTTGTGTTATTTGCTTTAATAAACCTTTTAATTATGTTGATCTGTCTTATTGCTCTTCTGTGGTGTTGACAACCTACTGGTGTCTGAACCTTGTTACACCTGTACAGAGCAGACCGCTCTGCGGAGCGCTCGGGCAAGAAGAAAGTCGGTGGAATCTGCTTTTACATCAACCAAGGCTGGTGTACGGATGTCACAATATTAACAAAAACATGCAGCCCTAACCTGGAAACACTTTCTAAACTGTAAACCAATTTATGCTCCTAGGGAGTTTGCATCTATCGTACTCACTGGAATCTATATTCCACACCAGTATGGAGCTCAAACACACAGACTCTACTTTATCATTTTAGGGGACTTCAACAGAGCGCAACTTGCCAGCGAACTGCCTAAATACAGACAGCACGTTACCTGCCCCACCAGGGAGACCACTGCTACACTGTGTTAAAGGGGGCCTATTGCTCTGTTCCCCATGCTGCTCTGGGCCTCTCTGATCACTGTCTACACCATACACCCTTTAACTGCTGCTGCACTCAGCACTTTAACTTTAGACTCATACACAGTCATACCTGTAAACCTTACATTGTGCTCTGTGTGTGTGTGTGTGTGTGTGTGTGTGTGTGTGTGTGTGTGTGTGAGTGAGTGAGTAGGAATGTAGGTTGTTTTTTTTACTTTAATTTGTATTTATAATTTGTATTTTTTTGGGCTTTACTTTAATTAGAGCAGTGAGGGGAGCAGCTAGCGTACTAAAATTTGTAATGAATGATGGTAAATATTGGTGAAACCCAGGAACTTGTAAAACTTGGATGTTGGAGTGGGCCAGTTAACTACACCATATACACCTTTTGGTTATCCATAACGATGCCCTGGGCACTTATGATGTAACCCAAAATAATACTTTCTGCAAATCAAATTCACACTTTTGTCTTTTGACATACAATTCATTCTCTAATGGACATTATAGAACCTGGTGGACCTACTGGACATGAGTCACAATCAGGGGAGTAAATCAAAATGTCATCTATGTATGCAGTCATCAACTGCATAGTCATTTCTCAGAGCACATAGTTTATGAATGACTGAAATGGACAGAGACCAAATGGCATCAATAGAATAGAATAGAATGCCTTTATTGTCACTATACACAGTACAATGAGATTAAAAGCAACTCCATCTCAGTGCAAACACACAATGTAAACAAATGACAAAGAATAGAATGGGGAGGGGTTGTGCACAGTTCTGTGTTTTTATATGTATATGAAATAAATATAGAAACAAAATTTAAAAACTATGTATTTACAAGATATAAATATGGAGATATTTACAGCTGTATTGTATGTCATTAAATATTGCACATTGATAAATATTGCACATATTCCAGTATAATTGCACATGTGCAGTATGATTGCACATTTCTGTGTGCAGAGTATTGCACAGTAGCTGGTAATGGAGTCTGGGAATAGACTGGTATGTAGGTGGGTAATGGAAGTCTGGGGATAGACTATCAGTGCATCTGTGAGTTGAGAAGTGTTATTGCTTTTGGGAAAAACTGTACTTAAGTCTGTTTGTCCTTGATCTGATGCATCTGTACCGCCTTCCTGAGGGCAACAGGTCAAACAGTAAAGATCCGGGGTGCGAGCTGTCCATTGTGATGCGTTTTGCTCTGCTGACGCAGCGGGAGGTGTAGATGTCCATCAGGGATGGGAGAGGGCAGCCAATAATCTTCTGTGCTGTCTTTACTACCCTCTGAAGCCTCTCCCTGTCTGCCATGGTGCAGCTGCCGTACCACACTGATACAGTACGTCAGCAGGCTCTCGATGGAAGAGCGGTAGAAGGTCAGCAGCAGGTTGGAATCCAGGTTGTGCTTCCTGAGGACTCTCAGAAAGTGTAGTCGCTGCTGAGCCTTCTTGATGACAGCTGTAATGTTGTCTGTCCAGGTGATGTCGGTTGAGATTTGGACTCCGAGGAACCAGAAGGTGCGGACCCTCTCCACACACTCGCCGTTGATGGACAGGGGGTCTGGGTCAGTGCTGTGCTTCCTGAAGTCAACGATGATCTCTTGTTTTCTTGGTGTTCAGAGCCAGGTTATTCTCTGAACACCAAGCTGCCAACTTCAGAGGGTGCCCAGTTTGGTGATAAGAATGTCCCGGATGATTGTGTTGAAAGCAGAGCTGTAGTCCACAAAGAGCATCCAGACGTAGCTGTGCTGCTGCTCCAGGTGGCTCAGTGCAAAGTGGAGAGCTGCTGCTATGGCGTCCTCTGTTGACCTGTTTGCACGGTATGCGAACTGGTGGGGGTCGAAGTCTGGGGGCAGAGAGTCTTTGATGTGCTGAAGTACCAGTCTCTCGAAGCACTTCATGATTATCGCCCTGTGGCCCTCACACCGGTAATCATTAAGGTTGGTGATGGTAGACTTTTTTGGCACTGGTATGACTGTGGCTGACTTCAGGCAGGGTGGGATGATGGCTTGGGCCAGGGAGAGATTGAAGATCTTGGTGAAGGTGAGGGCGAGCTGGTGGGCACACGTTTTGAGCACCTTGCCGGGTACTCCATCAGGACCAGCAGCCTTTTTGGGGTTCACTGCCAGGAGCACCCGCCTGACATCACGCTCCTGTACAGTGAGTGGAGTGGTGTGGAAGCCGGGTGGGGGTGGAGGTCGGGCAGGAGCAGAAGAGTGCTGCTGAGATGCAAAGAAGCAGTTCAACTCCTCTGCCAATGGTGCACTCAGTACTCCTGCTGTCACATCACAGCCTCTGAAGTTTGTGATGTTCTGTATGCACTGCCACACCTCCCATGAGTTGTTGCTGGACATGTGGGACTCTATTTTCCTCTTGTAGTCCGCCTTGGCTTTTTTAATCCCTCTCTTCAGGTCAGCTCGAGCGGCGCTGTACATAGCTCTGTCGCCTGACCTGAAGGCAGCGTCACGGGCTCTGAGGAGAGAGCGGACCTGGCTGGTCATCCATGGTTTCTGGTTTGGGTAAACCCGGATGATTTTGTCCACAGTCACATTTCCGATGCAGAACTTGATATAGTCCAGCTCCGTTCCTGTGAATGTTTCCAGCTCCTGGTGTTCAAACAAGTCCCAGTCTGTCTGTTCAAAGCAGTCCTGTAGTTTTGAGAGTGCATTGTCAGGCCAGGTTGTAACAGTCTTTTATGGTGGGCCTAGTTCTGCGCCGTAGGGGGGTGTAGATTGGAGAGAGCAGAAGGGAAAGATGGTCTGACTGTCCGAGGTGGGGGAGGGGTATGGCTCTGTACGCGTGCTTAATATTCGTGTAAACATGATCCAGAGTGTTCTCCCCCCCTAGTTGAACACTTTACATGCTGGTAGAATTTCGATAGTACCGTCTCCAAGTTGGCCTTATTAAAGTCTCCTGCAATCACATGAACACCGTCAGGGTGAGTGCGCTGCTGCTCGTTTACGGTGTTCAGCAGGAGAGAGAGCGCTTTGTTTACATTAGCGTTTGGCGGTATATACACAGCAGTTACGATCGCTATTGTTAGCTCTCTAGGCATCGAAAAGGGCCAACATCTTACCGACATGTACTCTAGATCTGGGGAGCAGTGTTTGTCTATGATTGTCCGGTTGTTACACCAGTAATCATGCACGTAAATACAGAGCCCCCCACCTCTGCTCTTATCGGAGTTCTCAGTCCTGTCCCAGCGCAGCAGAGTGCGGCCTGCTAGCTGCACGCTAGCATCGGGTATCGCCGGATGAAGCCAGGTTTCGGTGATAATCAAGACACAGCAGTCACGAACATAGCGATTTCCAGCAAGCTGTAGTTCCAAGTCGTCAGTTTTATGCACCAGGGATCTGGCATTGGAGAGAGAGAGAGAGGCTCGGGAGTGTTGGCTTGTGTGGTTGATTCCTTAGCCTTAGCATAGCACCGGACCTGCGGCCTCGCTTCTGCTTCCTCTCCTTCCTCTGTCTGTGCTGCCTCCCAGACCCGATAACAATCCATGGAGAGCCCGGCGGTCTCGCTATGTCGTCTGGGATGTTGTGTGTCGAAAGTCACTCGAAACAGCAAACTGGTGCTGGGCACCGATGTCCAAAAGATTCTGGCGGGTGTAACGGATGTTTGCAGAACAGAAAGTGCACAAACAAACAAGAAAGAAGTACAAAAGCAACAAAAAAGAGCACTGAAAGAGAGAGCCGTAAGCCGCAGCGACCGCATGTCGCACCGCCATCTTGGTGCGAAAAGCCTAGGTACATCTAGGTACTCATAGTGCCCCTTAGTGGTGATAGCTGTTTTCAATTCATCTCTCTCCATAATACAGACCAAGTTGTAGGCACTATGGAGACCTAACCTTGGGCCACACAGTTATTGTAAAGAAACAGGCATAAATGCAGTATGAAAGCAATTATGATATTGAAGGTTCTGTTATCAATGCAAGGCCTAAGACCACCACCTTTCTTTTTCACAAAGAAAAATCCAGATGCGGCCATGGACAAAGAGGGCAAATAAAACCTTGGGGACAGGGTCTTGTCAATGTGTTCCATGTCACGAGATGGACACAAGATGTAGGAACAGTAGAACCTTCTAAGATATGTATAGAACAGTCACATGAGTGGTAAGGAAGAAGTTTTGTGGCTTTCTCCTGAACTCTTCAAGCAAATATGAGTGAATACAGAGGGAAATTCTTATTGTGTGTGGATTCTCAGCTTTCTACAGAGGAAGATCTGACTTTTTAAACTATAGACACTCGCAACAAAAATAAGCAAGCAGGCAAAATGTCTTCAAGTGGCAAAGAGAACTTTTGCCCCTAGCAACATGGATAAACTCTTCCACTGAGTGGGTTATTTTTATTTTGGAAAGTGAGAAGAGCATGGACAGTTTCAACAGCTTATTTAGCAGCTAGGACTTTTCACATAGCTAAATGTATCTAGAAAAGGTAGCATACAGTGGTGTAAACGTGTTAGCCCCCTTCCTGATTTCTTAATCTTTTGCATGTTTGTCACACTTAAATGTTTCAGATCACTGAACAATCACTTTTTCACACAGGGCCCCATCGGTTTGAATTTCCTTTTCCCTTAATAATAGATTTTCATTTATAAACTGCATTTTGTGTTTATTTGTTATCTTTTGCCTAATATTTAAATTTGGTGAGCTATAACATTTAAGTGTGACAAACATGCAAAAGAATAAGAAATCAGAAAGGGTCACTTTCACACCACTGTACATTTTAGTTTATGTATTTGAAAGGGGCAAATTGGTAAATTAAGGTTTTCATGGCTGTCTGAACAAATTGTCATGATTGGCTTCTCCCACTCCTCCATGTGCTTTATGGTCTTGCATGTACATCTGTTTACATGTCCATGTGCTTCTTTGTTTGTTTAGTTTCCTCCCAGTCTGGCCCCCTTGTTTTCTTGACTCCGTGACGTTGTGATTTGTTCCACCTGTGTCTTGTGAACAATCGTTAACCCTGTTGTATTTAAGCCCTGTGCTTTCCCTTGTTTGTTTGGGTGGTTTGTTGTACTGTTTGATATGTATGTATTGTTTGACTTTTTTGTTTATTTCTGGCCTGTTTGTAATTCTGTGTTCATTTTGTCATGTCTGTCCCTCCTGCTCTCTGTATTGGCCATTTGAACCTGGACTATCTTGACCCTGATTTTGGATTTGCCCACAATAAATCTTGTCTCCGCACATGCGTCGACATCAACATCACTCCGCATCATCACCTAAATAAAGTTTAGCATCTTTAAGCCATTTTATCTGTTCTTGTGTTGCACATACACATGTGTACATATAAACATATATAATTCTTTCTATTAGTATCAGCTGCTCAACAAGTAGAATATGGTGCTCACTTGAGATCCCCTCTTCTGCTGATTAGGTGTTCCAGCTCATCTGATTAGCCATGCTTGGGCACTCCAGTCGTGTGTGTGTGTGTGTGTGTGTGTGTGTGTGTGTGTGTGTGACCAGCAGATTAAGACACAACATTGTTATGACCAATGTATTCTAACTTGTATCATGAGCCACATATTTGGACATCAGTGATTAATGCATTACAATATAACTTCGGAATGAAAGCTTTCTAAAAATATATAACATCAAATAAAGCATCATACCTGTTCTTCAAAAGCTTTAGGTGAAGTCTGGCCATAGAAAACATGGGTTTTATAACGTGATAAATCAGTTGAGTCAGGTAACATATATAGAAGAAAGTGTGATGCATAATAAGCCCTATGAAGAGACAAAAAGAGGACTTGTGTACCCTGCCCGGAACAGGGTTACCGGGGCCCCACCCTGGAGCCAGGCCTGGGAGGGGCTCGCCAGCAAGTGTCTTGTGGCCGGGCATTTACTCATGGTGCCCGGCTGGGCCCAGCCCAAAAGTGTTACATGAGTCTCCCCTCCCATCGACCCACCACCAATGGGAGGGGCAGTAGTAGGGGTTCGGTGCTTTGTGGATCAGGCAGTGTCCAAAGGCGTGGGCCTTGGTGTTCTGATCCTCGGTTGCTGAAACTGGCTTTTGGAACTTGGAACGTTACCTCACTGGCGGGGAAGGAGCCTGAGTTGGTGCGCGAGGTTGAGAGATACCGGCGAGATATAATTGGGCTCACCTCAACACACAGCTTGGGCTCTGGGTCCAATCTCCTTGAGAGGGGCTGGACTTTATCCTTTTCTGGAGTTGCCCATGGTGAGAGGCGGCGGGACGGTGTGGGCTTTCTCATAGCCCCTCGACTCAGTGCCTGTATGTTGGGGTTTTCTCCGGTGGACGAGAGGGTAGCTTCCCTACGCCTTCGGGTTGGGGAACGGGTCCTGACTGCTGTCTGTGCTTATGCACTGAACAGCAGTTCAGAGTACCCAGCCTTCTTGGAGTCCTTGGAAAGGGTGCTTGAAAGTGCTCCTGCTGGAGACTCTATTGTCCTACTGGGGGACTTTAATTCTCACGTGGGCAATGACAGTGAGACATGGAGGGGTGTGATTGGGAGGAATGGCCTCTCTGATCTGAACCCGAGTGGTGGTCAGTTTTTGGACTTCTGTGCAAACCAGTTTGTCCATCACAAACACCATGTTTGAACACAAGAATGTCCATAAGTGCACCTGGCACCAGGACACCCTAGGCTGCAGTTCAATGATTGACTTTGTAGTTGTGTCATCGGACTTGCGGCCATGTGTTTTGGACACTCAGGTAAAGAGAGGAGCTGAGCTGTCAACTGATCCCCACCTGGGGGTGGATGCCGGTCAGACCAGGCAAGCCCAAACGTATAGTGAGGATTTGCTGGGAACGTCTGGCAGAAGAACCTCTCAGATTGATCTTCAACTCACACCTCCGTCAGAACTTTGACCAGATATTGGGGGAGGTGGGGGACATTGACTCAGAATGGGCCATGTTCCGTTCCTCCATTGTTGAAGCGGCTGACTGTAGCTGTGGCCGTAAGGTAGTTGGTGCCTGTCGGGGCGGTAATCCTCGAACCCGGTGGTGGACACCCCAGGTGAGAGAGCCTGTCAAGCTGAAGGAGGAGTCCTACCGGGCATGGCTGGCCTGTGGGACACCAGAGGCAGCTGGCAGGTATCGACAGACCAAGCGATCTGTGGCTTCAGTCGTCGTCAAGGCAAAAACCCGTGTATGGGGATGAGTTTGGTGAGGCCTTGGAAAGTGACTAAGTCGGCTCCGAAAAGACTCTGGCAAACCGTCAGGCGACTCAGAAGGGGAAAGCAGTGTGCCACTAGCACTGTATATAGTGGAGATGGTGTGCTGCTGACTTCGACTGAAGACGTCATTGGGCGGTGGAAGGAATACTTTGAGGACCTTCTCAATCCCACCGACACATTCTCCAGTGAGGAGGCAGAGTCTGGGGACATGGGAATAGGCTTGTCCATTACTGAGGCCAAAGTCACTAAGGTAGTTAAGAAGCTCCTTGGTGGCAAGGCTCCAGGGGTGGATGAGATCGGCCCTGAGTTCTGGATGTTGTGGGGCCGTCTTGGCTGACATGCCTTTTCAACATTGCGTGGACATCGGGGGCGGTGCCACTGGGGTGGTGGTGCCACTTTTTAAAAAAGGGGACCGGTGGGTGTGTTCCAACTACAGGGGAATCACACTCCTCAGCCTCCCTGGTCTATGCAGGTGTACTGGAGAAGAGAGTCCGGCTTATAGTCGAACCTCGCATCCAGGAGGAGCAGTGTGGGTTCCACCCTGGTCGTGGAACACTGGACCAACTCTTCACTCTCTCCAGGATTCTGGAGGGTTCGTGGGAGTTTGCCCAACCAGTCCACATGTGCTTTGTTGATCTGGAGAAGGCATTCAATTGTGTTCCCTGGGGTATTCTGTGGGAGGTGCTTTGGGAGTATAGGGTACATTGCTCTTTGCTATGAGCCATTCAGGCCCTGTACAAACAAAGCAGGAGTTTGGTTCGCATGGCCGACAGTAAGTCAGACTCGTTCCCAGTGAGAGTTGGACTCCGTCTGGGCTGCCCTTTGTCACCGATTCTATTCATAATTTTTATGGATAAAATTTCTAGGCGCAGTCAGGGGACGGTTTGGTGACCTCAGGGTCATATCGCTGCTGTTTGCAGATGATGTGATCCTATTGGGGACATCAGGCTGAAAACTTCAGCTTTCGCTGGATCGGTTTGCAGCCGAGTGTGAAGCGGCTGGGATGAGAATCAGTACCGCTAAATCCGAGACCATGGTTCTCAGGCGGAAAATGGTAGAGAGCCCTCTCTGGGTCGGGGATAGGCTCTTGCCTCAAGTGGAGAAGTTCAAGTATGTCGGGGTCTTGTTCACGAGTGATGGTACAAGGGAGCGGGAAATTGACAGGCGGATTGGTGCTGGGTCAGCAGTGATGCGGGCTCTTTACCGGTCTGTTGTGGTAAAGAAAGAGCTGAGCCATAAGGCAAGGCTCTCGATTTACCGGTCGATCTACGTTCCCACCCTCACCTATGGTCATGAGCTTTGGGTAATTAACGAGAGAATAAGATCGCAAATACAAGTGGCCAAAATGAGCTTCCTCTGCAGGATGTCTGGACTCTCCCTTAGAGATAGGGTGAGAAGTTCGGTCATCCAGGAGAGACTCCGAGTAGAGCCGCTGCTTCTTCACATCAAGAGGAGCCAGCTGAGGTGGTTCGGGCATCTGGTTAGGTTGCCTCCTGGACGCCTCTTTTGGGAGGTGTCACAGGCAAATCCACCTGGGAGGAGACCCTGGGGAAGACCCAGGACACGCTGGCGTGACTATCGCCCAGCTGGCCTGGGAGCGCCTCAGAATACCCCTTAGAGAGCTAGTGGAAGTGGCTGGGGAAAGGGAGGTCTGGGCCTCATTGCTTAGGATGCTGGCCCCGCGACCCAAACCCCGGAGAAGTGGAAGATAATGGATGGATATAATGGAATGGGATATTCCATTATAGATCTTTCTACCTTTCAAATGTCCTGAAACCATTACCGGTCTGCAAAACAAGGCTACACAACTTATTTGGCACTACAATTTGAAAAATAGAGCCTCCCACAAAATGGATACCATGGAGCCCATTTTCTTAACAGGTAACCTTCCAAAAAGTAACCTGAATACAGATCTTTAATAACAGCGGCAGGCAGGACTTTATTAAATAACTCACCAAGAGAAAGATCAAGATGTTGCTCCCTTACCAACACTTCAGGTGAAGTGTTTTTTATTCTCTGAAATTTCTACTAGGGATGAAGGATACTTGGGTGGGGAAATTTTACTCATGACACTGAGTAAAATTCTCCTGCAAACCACCCATTTGAGTGA
The DNA here is from genome assembly GCF_015220715.1 of Pygocentrus nattereri. Classification (NCBI taxonomy): domain Eukaryota; kingdom Metazoa; phylum Chordata; class Actinopteri; order Characiformes; family Serrasalmidae; genus Pygocentrus; species Pygocentrus nattereri. The sequence continues at coordinate 40,332,318 of NC_051227.1, read as the reverse complement.
CCTGCGGGGAAGACATAATCAAAGATGGAAGAACATCTCACCATACACATTCTCCTGCAAGATTATCACCCAGAATCAAATGCAGTCCTTCTACTGGCAAACCCAATTGCACCTCTCCCTGGACCAGATCAGAATTTAGGATAAACCTAAGTAAAGGAACAGACAAAACATTCAGTCCAATTCCCATAATCAAAACATTAATGCCTGTGTATGAATCAGAAGAAAAAGGCAACACAAATTCTAACATAAAAGACTCTGATGCCCCAGCATCCCGCAAAATTCTAATAGGGATTTCCTGGGTAGAGTCCACTAAACGGACACGTTCGTCCAAATGGTAAATACATAGAATCACAGGAGTTCTGTAACAATGATGGACTAGGATGGTTGGTAGGATCCATGAGCAGGCTTTGTTACAAACGAAGGTACAAAAACACAGTCCAAAAAACAATCAGGCTAGAGCAGAGGGTCAGAGGCCAAAAAGACAAAATGGATACAAGATGGAAATATTCAGTGCAAAGTCCAAAACTCAGAGCCATAAAAGGGCTAGCCAAGATAAAAAAAAAAAAAGAGAGTGAAAAGAGTGTGAGTATTTATAGGGGAGTTGATGATGGAGATTGACAACAGGTGTGGATGTTTGGGAGTTGTACATGACAGAATACCCCCTCCAGGGCGATTTGGATGAGACTAATGGAAGTCGGGGATTAAGGAGGGGTCCAGAATATCACACGCAGGCACCCAGCTCCACTCTTCAGGACCAGTGCTTTCCCAGTCAACTAAATAAAATAAGCGACCTGCCCATTGCTGGGAGTCCAATAAGGACCGGACAGCATACACCAGACTGCCATCCACAATCAAGTGAAAAACAAAGGTCACCTTGCTTGACGTGGATTTAGTCGTCATTTGGCTCTTTTGATGTACTCCAAATTACGATAAGTCAGGATCACAAATAGGCGAAAAGTGCCCTCCAACCAATGTCTCCATTCTCCCAGTTCCTGCTTCCAGTGCTAACAATTCATGATTGCTTACATCATAATTCCGTTCCACTGAGCTAAGTTTGTGTGAGCTAAGGTTGGGACAGAAAAGCTCCAACGCCGGTTTCAGAAGTGTCTCCTATCACTTCGAAAGTGAGAGAGGGATCTGGATGGCACAGAATGGGAGCTGAGGTAAAGCTTAACTTCAGGGATTCAAATGCTCCGGCAGCTTCTCATTACCATTTGAGGGTCTTGGGTTTTGCCTTGAGGAGAGAGCTAAGAGGGGCTACCACAATACTAAAGTTGCGTATGAACCTCTTATAGAAGTTTGTGAAGCCCAGAACATTTGTAGTTCTTTCACCGTTTTGGGCTGGAGCCACCGAGTAATAGCAGTGACTTTTGAATCATCCATCTGCACACCCTGTGCGCCAATTATATAATCCAGAAAGGCTATATGGAATGAATGGAATTCACGTTTTTCTAGTTTCGCAAAAAGGTGGTTTTCCTTGAGGTGTTTAAGCACTTGTCTAACATGTACATGTCCAGTGAGCGATTGAGTAGATGATGTCATCAACGATTTAATAATAATTAGTAATGAAAATATTTCGTTAACAAAAGCTTAAAAGACAGATGAGGCATTCATAATGCCTAGGTGTGGTGATGAATGCCATCTTCCATTCATCTCCATCTTTAATGCTGATCAGATTATATGCACTGTGCAAATCCAATTTCGTGAATTCTTTGTCGTTTCTCGCTTGCTCTATGGTTGAAGGCACTAGAGGAAGAGGGTAACGGTTCTTCACTGTAATGGCATTAAGCCCTCAATAATCTATACAGGGCTTCAAACCACCATCCTTCTTCTCCACAAAAAAGCTGTAGGTGATGTGCACAGGTGAATGTAACTAAGTGCTAGGGGTTAATTTACATATTCTTCCATAGCCTCTGTCTCAGGAGCAGAGAAAGGATAGACTGCCCCGGGGCAGAATGGCACCTGGGAGGAGCTTGATAGTGCAGTCCCAGGGACAGTGCAGTGGAAGACACGCCACTGTACTTTTACTGAACACATCCAATAAATGATACTCAGGAGGGAGAGTTACTTGGACGTTGGTGGTGGGGCTTTCTATATTTGTGGTCAAACAAGGAAGAATCAGACAAATGGACAATTAAATGGACCAGATGACAGTTATCAGGGAACTTAATGAGAAAAAGGGAAATGGAGTAGGCCAGTGAGTAATGTCAGAGGGACAGTGATTTTTCCAGTGCCAGTAGATCAACCATCCAGACCCTTTACAGAGAGAGGCACTTTACATGCTAATAGTGAAATTCCAAGTTTGAGAGCCAGTTCACGGTCAATAAAATTTCCCACTGCTCCAGAATCCACTAAGGCTGAAAGGAAGAAATGATGAAAATTCCATGTTAATTTGATTGGTAACGTGAGTTTTCTATTTTCAACAAATCACCCTGATGGAGTTGCTGGGCGCAGAGATGGACAAGATGACTTAAAATGTCCCGGTTGACCAAAATATAGACAAACTTTCTCTCAGTTTGTGTTGCCACTCCTCTGTGGAAAGCTTGGCTCTGCCTGTCTCCATATGTAATCCACTTAAGTTGGTGCATTATCAGGTTCCAAAAAAAAAAAAAAAAGTTTTTCATGGTGTTATACCCATGTTTGGAATGTATGTACTACAGACGCACTTATCTTGAAAAAAACGTCAGACAGACGCATTGCTGACGAGAGAGTGAGCACTGCATGCAGAGAGATGAGAAAATTGTAACAAAGTGTTGTCAAAGTGGTAGATTTTGAGTTTTGACTACATTCCTAATCCCAAAAGAGGTACTGAAGATCAAGGATTTGTCGAGTTCTTTTGATTTCTGTTCCCCGGTGAGTGTTGTGTATGACTCATGTATCAGAGTGCTGTGATTTAGCTAAAACAAGTTAGTGATGCTGCAACAACTTGTGTCTTTATACTCTGAGATTAAAGTAACTGTTTGCATCCTATTGTGAAATGATTACCTAAAACCAATTGGAGAAAGTGTGAAACAGACCTTAGTGAAGAGAAATGATTACAAACAAGCGGTTACACTACCACGTGACATGCTAGTGCTATGTGGTGATTTAGCGCTGTGTAGATTATTGCAGTTGTGAATGAGTTTTACCAGATCTAGTGTAATTATTTTCTGTTTGAAAATAAGTGATATTGATGTTAATCAATATTCCCCTGCTTGTGCAGGTTGGTTTTTTTTGTTTACCTGATTCTAGTTGGACTGGTTAAATGTGGAGCTACGACCGTGCCAGTGAGCCATGGACATACTGGATGCCTTAATGCTTCTCCACAGTGGACCCATTCATATTCCAGCCCTCATCACAGACAGATAAGCTTGAAACATTGTGCACAAAACTACACTACCCGGGTAGTTCTTATTTTTGGGGGTTTGAGCTATTTTTTTTTCTTTTGAGCATACAACTGAAAACAAACACAAGTGAAAGAAAAACAGGGACTTAAAGGACATTACCAAATATAAGGACTGAATTACTAACACTAAACTAAGGGTTACAAAGAAAAGTTGATTTTATTTTTGTTTTATATAGATTGTAAATAAATGCCGGCTTTGTTCAATTTTGTTACTACGAGTGGTTGTCTGAATTAATCTCACCTTTACTCCTCTTTTAGGATCTAGATTAATGTGCATGCATATTACTCTTTTACTACACCATGCCCACATCTCTTGGCGAGCCAGCCAGGAGGAGTAGGTGGGGAAAAAAAAAAAGTTAAAGCTATATCTTTTTTTTTTTTTGTCGGTTTACATTGCCAATTCACCTCTTTGTCCAAGTGTTTATATTTCTTTTGGGAAGCAAAATATTTTATTGCATGTAAACATGGATATGACAAAGTGTGTGTATGATTAAGGTATTGCTGCATCTTACACAGATGAACTGATTTCTGAGTTCTGTTCAGCTTTCGGGCCAGTAAACAAAGTGTTGAGGGTAAGACAAACAGGCCAGAGTTCTGGTGTTAAAGCTTTGGTTGAGTTTCACTCTGAAGAATCAATTGCAAACCTGGCTCCTACCCTCCCACAGTTTTATACCAGTACTGACAATCCTAATATTAAGTGGCGTGTAGATGTAGTCTACAAAGTCAATTGGACCCCTAAGCAAACCACCCCTGCTGGGTCCTCAGCCTCTTTTGGCCCAGGAGACCACCTAAACTCTGATAGTGAAGCAGATTCTGATGACAGCAGGACACCTTTGGTGCCTAAAACATGCACTAAAATTGCACGGAACAAGACACCTCTAGTTCACTTGAAAGAACTCCAGTATGCTAACATAATCCGAGAATCAGAGAAACCATTTGCTTCTCCTATTGCTGTGGTGAAGAAAAAGAATGGCACCATTAGGTTGTGCATTGATTACCGCAAGCTAAACAGCCAAACAATCAAGGATGCTTATGCATTGCCTAACACAGAAGAGGCTTTCTCTGTTCTGACTGGCTCTTAATGGTTCTCCATTATGGATCTGAAGTCTGGATATTATCAAGTGGAAGTAGAGGAACAGGATAAATGCAAAACTGCTTTTGTGACGCCGAAGGGATTCTGGGAATTTAACATAATGCCCCAGGGGGTTACCAATGAGTGACCGTCAGGATTCAAGAGAAAACATGCGCATGACAACATCCCACTGACAGGCTCAATCACAGAAGCAGCTATCAAGCTAACAGGTTTCATAGGGCCAGGAACACTTCCAGAAGCTTTTGAAGTAGAGCCCATCTTCGCCTTCAAGTCTGGACATTCATTTTTTCCAGTGACCACTGGCATGACAGTAATGGCATTCTCAAGATTTCTATCCTTAGGGAAATGACACATCTGATCCCCTACAGTGTCAGTATACAACCCAGAAGGATGCCAAGCAGAGGCCCTTTTAACAGACTCTCCATGCTGTGGCCAAACTTATTCATCAAAACAAATTAACCTGCCAAAACAGCAGCATCATATGCAATCTTGACTTTACACTAATTTATGTAGGAAGCAAGGGAATCAGAAAGAGAATTTTGAAATTGCTTGTTCCATCCATCCATCCATCATCGTTCGGGTCGCGGGGCCAGCGTCCTAAGCAATGAGGCCCAGACCTCCCTTTCCCCAGCCACTTCCACTAGCTCTCCAAGGGGGATTCTGAGGCGCTCCCAGGCCTGCTGGGCGATATACTCACGCCAGCGTGTCTTGGGTCTTCCCCGGGGTCTCCTCGCAGGTGGACTTGCCTGTGACACCTCCCGAGGGAGGCATCCTAGATGCCTGAACCACCTCAGCTGGCTCCTCTCGACGTGAAGAAGCAGTGGCTCTACTCAGTCTCTCCCAGATGACCGCACCTCCTCAGCTGGCTCTTCTCGACGTGAAGAAGCAGTGGCTCTACTCAGTCTCTCCCAGATGACCGAACTCACCCTATCTCTAAGGGAGAGTCCAGACACCCTGCGGAGGAAACTCATTTCGGCCACTTGTATTTGCGATCTTATTCTTTCAGTCATTACCCAAAGTTCATGACCATAGGTGAGGGTGGAAACGTAGATCGACCGGTAAATCGAGAGCCTTGCCTTATGGCTCAGCTCTTTCTTTACCACAACAGATCTGTCACCCAGCACCAAGCCGCCTGTCAATTTCCGGCTCCCTTGTACCATCACTCGTGAACAAAGGTCTTAACATAGACAAGCTTAATATCCTACCGCAAACCTCCGCAGTCTCCGACCATTACCTAATCTCATATGAGCTACGTCTTAGCCATAATATATCTACGTCCCCTCATTATTCTATAAAGCACTCAATAAAACAGTTTACCTCCCAACAATTTATAGAAAATCTGCCAGAGCTATCAATGCCAGTTTTCACCCCATCAGACCCAATAGAACTAGATTTACTAAACGATTATTTAGAAAATACCTTCCGGTCCACTTTAGAACATGTGGCGCCACTTAAAAAGAATAAGGCAGAAAAAGCTCGTCCCGTGGTACAACGATAAAACCCGTACCTTAAAACAAATAGCTCGGAAACTAGAGCGGAAATGGAGACAAACCAAGCTGGAAGTGTTCCACTCTGCCTGGAAGGACGGCCTTATAGAGAATAGAAATGCTCTCACTGAAGCTCACTCAGCATATCTGGCCTTGCTGATTTGAGAATAATAAGTATAATCCTAGAATACTGTTTAGTGTGATTTCCCAAATCACAAAAAAAAAAAAAATCAGGCAGGTACTGAACCAGAAATTCCAGCAACTCACTGGTGAAGGTTTTATGGACTGAAATTGTCGTCTAATATTTTCAAACAGAATTAAACCCAACTTGGCTGTCATCTGACTTGGCTGATATAAAACAAAACACACCTGTAGAAAAAAAGAGCCTGGAAACTTTTAACCCACTCCCACAGCTGGAACTAGAGAAGATTCTCCTCTGCAAATTGCACAACCTGCATACTCGATGCAATTCCATCAAAATTACTCAAAGAAGTACTGCCAGTCATTATAAACCGTATTTTAACTATAGTAAACTCGTCCCTTAGTCTGGGCCATGTTCCCAAAGCTTTTAAACTAGCAGTTATCAAACCGCTGATCAAGAAACCAAATCTTGATGTCGCCGTTTTGTCTAATTACAGGCCTGGTTCTAATTTACCATTTATCAAAAATCTTAAAGCTGTGGCCCAATAACTTAGGTTCATATCTACACAAGAACCATTTATATGAAAAATTTCAATCTGGATTCAGGCCACACCACAGCACTGAGACAGCTCTAGTTAAGATAAGACACAGTTATAAGTAACCATGGCGTAAACTTTCATTGTTACGCAGACGATACGCAACTGTACATGTCAGCCAAGTCTGATGACAAATACAGATTAAAGAAAATGGAAAAGACGTGAAAGGCTGGATGTCACGTAACTTCCTCGTATTAAACAGTAAAAAAACAGAGGTTCTCCTTCTGGGTCCAAAACTAGCAAGAAGTAAATCACCAGATTTAATTTTAAATCTCGCCGACTTTCCAGTCACACCTGGATCAGGTGTGATCAACACACAGGCAGCATCACTAGGACAGCTTTTCTACATCTTCACAACATTGCCAAGATCAGAAATGCCCTGTCCCTCCGTGATGCAGAAACACTAGTACACACTTTTATTACTTCTAGGCTGGACTACTGTAACACGCTACTGTCAGGATGCACAAGCAGGAATTTAAACAAACTCCAACTAGTACAAAATGCCACAGCCAGGGTCCTCACTAAAACTAGATCTGATCATATCAGGCCAGCACTATCATAACTTTGACTGCCTGTTAAATTCCATATTGATTATAAAATTCTTTTATTGACGTATAAAGCCCTACATGGGCTCACACCTGAGTACCTGCAAGACCTTATTTCCCATTACTATCTATCACGACTACTCAGATCCAGAGTGCTTGCTTATAAATAGTTCCCAGAATTCATAAGGCTGCAGCTGGGAGAAGAGCTTTTTCTCATAAAGTCCCCAAACTCTGGAATGATCTTCCAGAAACTGTTCGGGACTCAGACACAGTCTCAATCTTTAAAACTAGGCTGAAAACTCACTTGTTCAGTTTAGCTTTTGGTAGGTAATGTTCCCCCATAGATAAAGGCAGCAGATCCAGGGGTCCATGGACACAGGGAATTATAGTAAACTGAGACGCTGGTGCTGTCGTCCCGCTGCTCGCACGCGGTCACTCAGGCTTGTGGACGGTGGAGCGGAGGGACGCCAAAATGTCTCAGTGCTCCAGTGTCTGTGTGTCCTTCTGGTTCTCTCCTGTTAGTTAAGCTGTCAGTCAGATCTGCCGGAGTCGTTAGCCACACTCTGGAAATGTTCACATTCCCCGTTTTACGTACAAACAGACAGAATAAAACTAATTCCCTCTCCCTACTTTTTTCCCCGAGTATACAATCACCCACATGTCTGGTCAGACACTGAATGACGACTGACTGTTGAGCCCTCCTGCTACCCACTTCAGACCAGCTGCCACCACGTGCCTTGGACTGACCAGAGGAGGATGGGTCCCCCCTGGTGAGCCTGGTTCCTCCCAAGGTTTCTTCCTCAGTTCTTTCTCCTTTCGTCCTCAGTTTTTCCTTGCCTCTGTTGCCTCTGGCTTGCCCGCCAGGGGGTCTTTACATTTTTTACATTCATGTTAAAACTGTCTTTTCTGGAATGCTGTGAAGCTGCTTTGTGATGACATCCTTTGTAAAAAGTGCTATACAAATAAATTTGATTTGATAATTGCAGGACTCCTTTTCATCAGGTAGGTTAATTCTGCTGCTGTGAGCCTCCAACCCTGTTCCATAATCCTTTTTTCTTATTATTTTTGTAATTCATTTGACTTGTGTTGTGATTATTACATTTCAATCAGGCCATTGTTGATGAGCAGTTTGTTTTTTTTTCCCCTCTCTCTTAACCAAATAAATTTCTAAAATAAAGTTTTTTCTTTTTTTATTGTGGAACCATGTCTCTGGTCCCAAGTGTGTTTGAACCTGTGTGACTTGGATTTTAATACTTAAATTGTCTGTTTAATCTCACAATTTCTTGGGGTGAAATGCCCCTAGGTGGTGGTGTTGGTATTAACTAATTTTCCCCATTCTTGCCACATTAAGGGAATCATGTGAAGCTGTGCAGAGCAATGCAGTGAAAGTTTCATTTTTTTTATGTAGATCTTTTTCTGTTGCAATTTTGATCCAAAAGTTGGAAAAGGTCAACTAGGCGTGCGTAGCATTTTTATACAAGCCACCGAGCATCTGCACTGGTTGTGTCTCTCTACTCATTTATTCAGGTTTTGATTTGTCACCCATCTGTATGTTATAAACAAACACCTGATTATGTTAAATAACTTCGACTCAGTCTTTGAACAGTTGATCATGTATTCCTGATTGTTTAGAATGAAAACATGCAGCCACAACAATTGATTGGACACCCCTTGGGTAAAGCATCCTATATAATACTTTAAGTACGCAGAATTTATAATAAGTGTTCTCAAACAGTAACAAAGAACTTTGTTTGACAGGATCAGGATTAATAACAGATACTACACAAGGCTTTTCTTTCTTAGGAACCACACTGTTAGTCATATTACAAAAGCTGTTATTTTTAAAATTACACCAAATATTCTGTAAACAACTGTCCATGCACTTAAGTTTTAGTACTACTAAATGATGCAAAAGACGAAATAGACTGTAGGTAGCTGCGCATCCATTTAAAAGGCATTTGAGAAGTCTTACTGTCTCAAAGTTGTAACATTGTTTACACTGGAAATTATGTGATTGGTCCTCTGTTTTCAGATGAGATATGATTTTGTTTACATTTGATGTAGTGTAGCAGGGCAGCATAAAACTTTTCATCTCTTAGGCCATAGACAAGTGGACTAACTGCCCTAGCGATGACACTGAATGTAATAAAGTTGAAAGAGCGGAGTGACAGATATAAAACTATATCTAGCTCTATAATAACAGTTTCAATGTAGGGATAAACGATCTCAAGACTGCACAGGATAAGCTGAAACATATGTAGTGAGATGGTACGCAAACCTTTGCCTGCTGATTTCTTGTCAACAGTGGCTGTCCGGACCGCAAGCACAATCATCAAATAGCAAAAGAACTCTGTGACTAAAATGATGATAAAATCACTAATATAAGTTATACCCCTCATTGTGCGGTGCCATTGCTCTGGTGTCATGATCTCATAATAACAGAAGGTAGGCTCTAAAAAATATTCTTTCGAAACAGTTGCAACAAGGATAAACACATCCACAAATGGCTTGATGTAGCTTATGATCCAGATGATAAGGATAGCAGTAAGAGTTCTGCTGGTGGTGGATATAGCACTGTGTCTCAGTGGCATGCAGATGGCCACGTAGCGCTCCACACACATTGCTGTGATGGTTAGAGGTGTGCATATTGAGACCGTCTCCATGAGCATGCAAAATGGAATACAGAATGCCATCGGCATCAGGACAGAGCTGTAGGAGAGAATGACCACTAAATCTGTCAGTATAAGAAAAATCACATCAGTCAGTAAGGTGTTGGCAAACAATACATAACGCGTCTCAGTTCTGAAGGACTGTTTGCTGTAGAAGGTGAAAAGCATGAGGATGCTGAGGTAGACAAAAGGCCACACAACAATCTGGGTTATGGCCAGTGATAAGTCCTTCCTTAGTGAGATAGAACTGACCAGCTGCAAATGGTGAAGGCTGCTGCTTTCATTCTGACTGTTATTACAATCTGCTGTGCACATATCTAGGAGAAAAAAAGTTTCAAAACAGCAGTGTGACAATAACAGACATTAAAATCATAAGTCAAAGAGAACTTTCTAAAGATAATCTGCCAATAATTGCAACCATACAGGAGTATTGCATAATTAATTATATAGAGTAAGAAAATACATATATAACTTTACATTTGTGTTGTGACTGCAATGATAAAGAATGCAAAAATTTCCTCAGGAGTCATATCTCCTGTAATGTATTTACCTGTGGTAATAATGGAGTCAAATAGTAGAGAGACTCTGGGCAGACATATGTGTATATATATTTATATATATATATACACACACACACACACACACACACACACACACACACACACCTCACTATCTGATTTTAATATGTAATTGTTGTCATCAGGGATTCTTAGTGTTTACGGTGTATGTGCTATAACTGGATGGTGGGGGGAGTTAAACTTTATGCAATAATTATTTGGTAGTGCAACATATTCCCATAAGATTTACAAGAGCTTTAAAATGAGAATAACCCAAATCAGGTATTTTGGAAATAAACAAGAAACATGATTGAAAAGCAACTAACACCGCTTATTCAGATTGATAACTCCAGTTTAAAAAAAAGTTGGGACGCTGTGTAAAATGTAAATAAAAATAGAATGCAATGATTTAGAGAACTCCTAGACAAATATTTTATTAACAATAGAACATACAACACAGACGTTAAAAGCAAGATATTCTACTACTTAAAGAAAAACATTAACTCATCTAGAACATGATGGCAGCAACACCTCAAAAGTTGGGACAGGGCAACAAATGACTGGAAAAGGTGGTACTAATATAAATAGCTTGATGAGTAATTTGCAACTAACTCACATGACTGAGCATAAAAAGAGAATTTTAGAGAGGCAGAGTCTCCCAGAAGCAATGATGGGTAGAGATTCACCAGTCTGTGAAAAACTGCATCTAAAAAATTTCAGAAAAATGTTCAACACAAAATTCCAAGACTTTGGATATCCCACCATTTACAGTACATAAATCAAACATTCAGAGAATCTGATTAAATCCCTGTATGCAAGGGACAAGGCTGACTGTCAATATTGGACACTTGTAATCTTCGGGCCCTCAAGTTGCACTGCAGTCAAAACAGGCATGATTACTGGAAATCACTGCACGGTTTTAGGAACACTTCTAGAAATCAGAAATGGCACAGAGAAGCTCATTTAAAACGGACTGGGGCAAAATGGAAAACTGTTCTGTGATCAGATGAATCCAAATTTGAAATTCTTTTTGGAAACCATGGACACAGAGTCCTGCAGACTCAAGAGAAGAGGGACCATCTAGCTTATCAGCTCACAGTTCATAAGCTTGCATCTCTGATTTTGTGGTGTTGCCTTAGTGCCTATGGCATGGACCACTTGAGAGCTTAAGTGTTTCGGTTGGCTTGCGAAAAATGTCCCCCGAAAAGAGCCGGGAAGAATGAGAGCACTGAAGAAGGCGGCCAGCAAGGGTCCTCGGGCTTGCCAGAGAGCGATGCCGCAGGGGAAAGTGTGCAGCAACAGGTTAACGAACCAATTCAAGTTATTGAGCTTCTGCATTCGGACCTTAGTAAAATGAAGTCAGATATCTGCTCTACAATTGATGCCAAGCTTAGAGAGGTTACTGACTCTTTAAGGGGAGAAATTGCGATTTTGGAATTGCATGTTAATGTGAGGATTAGACGTGCTGAAGGCGACGGTTGATAGGCACCATGCTACGTTAGAGCACGTCGAGCGGGCTACATCATCCCAACCCTTCAGGCTCAGGAAAATTAGGTTTATGCTGAAGAGCAAACTTAAATTATATGACAAGATATGGATCCCTTTAATATTATTCCTTAAAGGAGACTGAAATTAAACAAAACATACTTTGTCCATCCACATCTTATAGGCAGCATTCATGGGAGGGTGGTGGGTTGGGGATATTGGTTTGCTTTGCTTTTCCTGTGTTTTTGTTGAGTTGGATTATTGTTACTGCTTTCATATCATCTCATTGCATTTGTCATTCAAGGCAATTGAATTATGAGCAAAAAAATGAAATGCTTCTTAATAAAAATAATTTATGAATAGAATCTGTGACAAAGGGCAGCCCTGACGGAGTCCAACTCTCACTGCACTAGCAATGAGTCTGACTTTCTGCCGGCTATGCTCCAGCTTTGTTTGTACAGGGCCTGAATGGTGCGTAGCAGAGAGCCATGTACCCTGTACTCCCGAAGCACCTCCCACAGAATATCCCGGGGAACACAGTCGAATGCCTTCTCCAGATCCACAAAAGCACATGTGGACTGGCTGGGGAAACTCCCATGAACCCTCCAGAATCCTGGAGAGGGTGAAGAGTTGGTCCAGTGTTCCACGACCAGGGCGGCACCCGCACTGCTCCTCCTGGATCCGAGGTTTGACTATAAGCCGGACTCTCTTCTCCAGTATCCCTGCATAGACCTTACCAGGGAGGCTGAGGAGTGTGATTCCTCTGTAGTAGGAACACACCCTCCAGTCCCCTTTTTAAAAAAGAGGCACCACCATTCCCATGTCCCCAGACTCTGCCTCCTCACTGGAGAATGTGTCAGTGGGATTGAGAAGGTCCTCAAAGTATTCCTTCCACCGGCCAATGACGTCTTCAGTCGAAGTCAGCATCACACCCTCTCCACTATATACAGTGCTAGTGGGACATTGCTTTCCCCTTCTGAGTTGCCTGATGGTTTGCCAGAATCTTTGAGCCGACTTAGTCACTTTCCAAGGCCTCACCAAACTCCTCCCATACACGGGATTTGCGTTGGCGATGACTGAAGCCGCAGATCACTTGGCCTGTCGATACCTGCCAGCTGCCTCTGGTGTCCCACAGGCCAACCATGCCCGGTAGGACTCCTTCTTCAGCTTGACGGCATCTCTCACCTGGGGTGTGCACCACTGGGTTCGAGGATTAACTCCCCGACAGGCACCAACGACTTACGGCCACAGCTACAGTCAGCCGCTTCAACAATGGAGGAGTGGAACGTGGCCCATTCTGAGTCAATGTCCCCCACCTCCCCCGATATCTAGTCAAAGTTCTGACAGAGGTGTGAGTTGAAGATCAATCTGACAGGTTCTATTGCCAGATGTTCCCAGCAAACCCTCACTATTTGTTTGGGCTTGCCTGGTCTGACCAGCATCTTCCCCCACCACCTGATCCAACTCACCACCAGGTGGTGATCAGTTGACAGCTCAGCTCCTCTCTTTACCCGAGTGTCCAAAACACATGGCCGCAAGTCCGATAACACAACTACAAAGTCAATCATTGAACTGCGGCCTAGGGTGTCCTGGTGCCATGTGCACTTATGGACATCCTTGTGTTCAAACATGGTGTTCGTGATGGACAAACACAGAAGTCCTAAAACTGAACACTCTGGTTCAGATCAGAGAGGGCCATTCCTCCCAATCAGACCCCTCCAGGTCTCACTGTCATTGCCCATGTGAGCGTTAAAGTCCCCCAGTAGGACAATAGAGGAGCACTTTCAAGCACCCTTCCCAAGGACTCTAAGAAGGCTGGGTACTTTGAACTGCTCTTCGGTGCATAGGCACAGACCGCAGTCAGGACCCGTTCCCCAACCCGAAGGCGTAGGGAAGCTACTCTCTCGTCCACCGGAGAAAACCCCAACATACACGCACTGAGTCAAGGGGCTATGAGAAAGCCCACACCTGCCTTCTGCTTCTCACCATGGGCAACTCCAGAAAAGAAAAGTCCAGCCCCTCTCAAGGAGATTGGACCCAGAGCCCAAGCTGTGTGTTGAGGTGAGCCCGACTATATCTAGCCGGTATCTCTCAACCTCGCGCACCAACTCAGGCTCCTTCCCCACCAGTGAGGTAACGTTCCAAAAGCCAGTTTCAGCAACCGAGGATCAGAACGCCAAGGCCTACGCCTTCGGACACTGCCCGATCCACAAAGCACCGAACCCCTACTACTGCCCCTCCCATTGGTGGTGGGTCGATGGGAGGGGGGACTCATGTAACACTTTTGGGCTGGGACATGAGTAAATACCCAGCCACCAGACGCTCGCTGGCAAGCCCCTCCCCCAGGCCTGGTTCCAGGGTGGGGAACTGGTAACCCTATACAGGGTACACAAGTCCTGTTTTTGTCTTTTCATAGGGGTTATTATGGATCACACTTTGTCTGACCTGTCACCTAGGACCAGTTTGCTATGGGAGACCTTACCAGGAGCTTTTGCTCCAGAAAACATAGCTCCTAGCATCATTCAAGCACGCAAATCCCTCCACCACGATAAAGTGGTGATCCATGGAGAGATAAATTTCAAATCATCTGCTCAAATTTAATCACTTTGTGACTAAAAGATAGCTATACATGTACAGGTATAAGTTCCTTATAGAACTCTCTTTACTCATTCTTCTATATGTTACTTGACTCAACTAGTTTATCGTGTGATAAAACCTATAATGGCCGTACAAAAAAAAAAAAAAAGACTTCAACTAAAGCTTTTGAAGAACAGGCATGATGTTTTATTTGATCTTATATACTTTTAGAAAGCTTTTGTTCCGAAGATAAAATTTTCCAACAAAAAAAAGTTATATTGTAATGCATTAATCACTGATGCCCAAATATGTGGCTCATGATACAAGTTAGAATGCATTAAGACACCACATTATGACCAATCTGCTGGTCACACACACATGACTGGAGTGCCCAAGCATGGCTAATCAGATGAGCTGGAACACCTAATCAGCAGAAGAGGGGATCTCAAGTAAGCACCATATTCTACTTGTTGAGCACCTGATACTAATAGAAAGAATTATTATATGTTTATATGTACACATGTGTTGATAAAGTTTGTTTGTGTGACAAGGGGGAGCGATGTTGAGATGGACGCATGTGCGGAGACCAGCAAGATTTATTGTGGGCAAATCCAAAATCAGGGTCAAGATAGTCCAGGTTCAAATGGCCAATACAGAGAGCAGGAGGGACAGACATGACAAAATGAACACAGAACTACAAACAGGCCAGAAATAAACAAAAGTCAAACAATACATACATATCAAACAGTACATCCAACAAACCACCCAAACAAATGGGGAAAACACAGGGCTTAAATACAACAGGGTTAACGATTGTTCACAAGACACAGGTGGAACAACTCAGGGGTGGAGTCAAGAAAACAACGGGGCCAGACTGGGAGGAAAGTAAACAAAGAAGCACATGGACATGTAAACAGA
Source organism: Pygocentrus nattereri (assembly GCF_015220715.1). NCBI lineage: Eukaryota > Metazoa > Chordata > Actinopteri > Characiformes > Serrasalmidae > Pygocentrus > Pygocentrus nattereri. The sequence goes on along the minus strand of NC_051227.1, from coordinate 40,316,865 downwards.
TGCACATGCAAGACCATTACATTACATTACATTACATTTAGCAGACGCTTTTATCCAAAGCTACTTACAAGTAATGAAGTACATAGAACAAACATAGTTAGGCCTTAAAGGAGGCCAAAGGGTAATAGCGGGGTAGAGAAGGGAAGGAGGGCAAGAAGGAGATGAGGTTGGTAGTGGTTAGATTGCAAGAGGTGATTAGAGTAAGTGATCCCTGAAGAGCTCTGTCTTCAGGAGTGTCTTAAAAATAGCGAGGGACGCCCCTGCTCTGACAGCGGAAGGTAGCTTGTTCCACCATTGGGGAAGCAAGTATGAGAACACAGTCTCGATTGCTTTGTGTGAATGTTTGGCAAAGCCAAGCAACGTTCATTGGAGGATCGCAGCGGCCGGGCGGTGCTGTAAGCCTTTAGGAGCGAGTGCAGGTAGGAAGGAGCCTGCTCTGTAAACACCTTGTAGACAATCATAAGAGTTTTAAATTTGATACGAGCAGCAACCGGTAACCAGTGGAGCTCAATGAGCAGTGGGGTGACATGCGCCCGTTTTGGTTGGTTAAAGACCAGACACACTGCAGCATTCTGAACCATCTTCAGTGGTTTTACAACACAGGCCGGGAGGCCCGTTAGTATGGCATTGCAGTAGTCGAGGAGTGAGATGACCACTGCTTGTACCAAGAGTTGGGTGGCTTGTTGTGTTAGAAACAGCCGTATCTGTCTGATGTTGTACAGCGCAAAGCGGCAGGACCAAGCAACCGAGGCAACATGGTGCGTAAAGGAGAGTTGGTCATCTACCATAAGCCCCAGGTTCCTAGCAACCTTTGTCGGGGAGAGTGAGAGAGAGTCGATGTTTATGGTGAAGTTGTGTTGAATGGATTGTTTAGCTGGTATAACCAGAAGTTCATAGTTGGACAGGTTTAGTTGAAGGTGGTGTTCCTTCATCCATGAGGATATGTCCCAGAGGCACTGCGATCAACGGGTCATCAGGCGGGAATGACGGAGCTGGGTTTCGTCAGCATAGCAATGGTACGAGAAGCCATGTGAGTAGATAACCCGGCCTAGAGAGGTTGTGTAAATAGAAAAGAGAAGGGGTCCCAGTACCGATCCCTGGGGAACCCCAGTGGACAGCGAGTGGGCTGAGGAGAGCTCTCCATGCCACGACACCTTGAATGAGCGCCCAGTGAGGTACGATCTGAACCATAGTAGCGCACTGACTGAGATACCCATGTTCGATAGAGAAATTCATGTTTGACTGTCAAAAGCGGCTGAGAGGTCCAGCAGAATGAGTACTGAGGACTGTCCTGCAGCTCTGGCAGTTTTTAGTGCCTCAATCATAGATAAAAGAGCCGTTTCAGTGGAGTGCCCTTTATAAAAACCTGATTGATTTGGGTCCAGGAGGTCATTCTGGGAGAGGAAACCAGAGACCTGACTGTAGACTGCTCTTTTTAAAAAGTTTTGTAGTTATCAACCTGGGCAGGGTTGTGAGAAGGCTTTTTATGCAATGGTGTGACTTGGGCTTGTTTAAAGACAGTTGGAAACACACCAGTAGTTATGGAGGCATTGATGGTGTGTGTGATAGCTGGGATGATAGCAGTGGTTTGTAGTAGGTTGGTAGGAATCAGATCAAGTGGACATGTAGGACGGCTTCAGTGCCTCGCTCTCAGTGAGAGGAGTAAACGAGGAGAAGATGGCACCTTTGGTCAAGGGATACAGAGGAGCACAGCATGTAGTAGGACCGCTACACGTTGCATCAGTGAACTGGCTGCTTATGGCCGCCACTTTTCCAGTGAAAAAAAAGAGGCAAGGGCTTCGGCTGTAAGGCAGGTAGCCGGAGGTGGAGGATTGAGCAACGTATTAAATGTTGCAAATAGTTTCCGGGAGTCAGTGAGAGAGTTGATCTTGCTGTGATAGAATTCAGCTTTTGCAGTAGTGAGGCAGGTTGAGAACGAAGCCAGGAGCAGTTGGTAGTTCTTTAGGTCTGCATGTACGTTTTTCCTGCCATTTTCTTTCAGCAGCCTGGAGCGCAGTTCCCTGCCTGTATTGTTTTTAAGCCATGGCTGTGGTTTATTTGAGCGCATGACTCTAGTAGTTAGGGGACAGAGGTTGTCCAGACATGAGCTTAGTGTAGAGCAGAGTGCATCAGTGGCATCATTTACATTGAGTGATGAAAATGAGCCTGGTGGAGGCATATTATCAGTGACCAGTGAGGAGTACTGGTCGGCCGAGAGGTCTCTAAGATTGCGGGGGAACGAGACCATAGTTGGAGCAGCTTTTGGTTTTTTCTCAATACAAACATTGAGTTGTATGAAATAGTGAGCCGAGAGGTGCAGAGGGGTGACAGTTAGCGAGTCAGTGTCACAGTTGCGAGTAAAAATTAAATCCAGATTTTTACCAGCTTTATGAGTCAGAGGGCTTGGAACCTGCTCCAGATCGAAAGAGTGCATGAGGGATATGAAGTCTGTGGAGCACGGACTGTCAAGGTGGATGTTCATATCACCTAGAATAAGCATGGGACAGTCTTGATCTGGGATAGAAGAAAGCAGCATATCAAATTCATTTGTAAACTTGCCCATTTGCCCAGGAGGACGATAGATGACAATAATGCCAAGTTTAGCTGGAGTATTAACCAGCGTGGCATGATACTCAAAAGAGGTGTACGTATTTGTTGGTAGCAGTGGCATGTGTTTCAAGCCATTTGCAATCAATAGGCTCCTCTTCCTGAGGGACGAGAGGTGTGAGAAGGAATAATTGTTTGATAGTGCCACCGGAGTAGCAGTGTTTTCTGGTTTAATCCAGGTTTCAGTCAGAGCCAGTAGTTGTAATGATAAATGATTGGCATAAGAGGCGATAAAGTCAGCTTTGTTAACGGCTGACTGGCAGTTCCACAGCCCAACTGAGAATGAGGCAGCAGTGGGCGTGGTTTGCCGTAGTAGCCTTAAGTTAGAATGATTCTGGCGCCCGTGTGTTATTTTGCGCCTTCTGTGCATACGGCAGATAACGGGGATGTGTTGGAAGCACATTTTGGGAGGCAGCAGGACTCGCGCAGGTAGACTCGCAGGTCTTTACCCGAGTTAGGTCTTCACACAACAGCTGACGCCTCAGCGACTGGGCGGGGTAAATAGGAGTGCAAACTGCAAACAGCTGTTAGCGTGTTAGGAGATCAGCGCGACCAGACTGCCTTTATATGCTGCGAGTGTGTACGTCAGGGGGTTTGCCACGCCCCCTCGACCGAAACTAGCCCCGAAACCGTCTGAAACAGCACTTAAGGTGGGTTTAGTTGGTGTGAGGTAGCAAGCTGGACTTTAGCAAGAGAAGTCTGGTACAGCTTAAAACGTTCCCGTGTGCTCCGTGTGAAAGCCCGTTCTTACTGGAGCAAACAATTTGCCCCTTTCAAAAGAGATAAACTAAAATTTACAGTGGTGTGAAAAAGTGCTTGACCCTTTCTGATTTATTGTTTTGCATGTTTGTCACACTTAAATGTTATAGATCACCAAATAAATTTAAATATTAGGCAAAAGTAAACACAAAATGCAGTTTATAAATGAAAATCTATTAAGGGAAATTCAAACTGATGGGGCCCTGTGTGAAAAAAAAGTGATTGTTCAGTAATCTGAAACATTTAAGACAAACATGCAAAAGATTAAGAAATCAGGAAGGGGGCCAACACGTTTACACCACTGTATGCTACCTTTTCTAGATACAGTTAGCTATGTGAAAAGTCCTAGCTGCTAAATAAGCTGTTGAAACTGTCCATGCTCTTCTCACTTTCCAAACTAAAAATAACCCACTCAGTGGAATAGTTTATGCATGTTGCTAGGGGCAAAAGTTCTCTTTGCCACTTGAAGACATTTTGCCTGCTTGCTCATTTTTGTTGCGAGTGTCTATAGTTTAAAAAGTCAGATCTTCCTCTGTAGAAAGCTGAGAATCCACACACAATAAGAATTTCCCTCTGTATTCACTCATATTTGCTTGAAGAGTTCAGGAGAAAGCCACAAAACTTCTTCCTTACCACTCATGTGACTGTTCTATACATATCTTAGAACGTTCTACTGTTCCTACTGTAGCCCTGGTGTAGGGTTTCCTTTTTTTTTTTTTTTCCTTGGCTTGTCAGTGTGGGAGGAGGCAGGTAATCACGGAGCCAGCCGTGAAGTGTGAGTCAGGCAGGTATATGGGCACCCTGGGGTTTTGCGATGTATTGTGGAAAATTAGAGCTAGCAGTCAAGTGGCCTGTTTTGCTCATTTAGTGCGAGACCTGCGCAAACGAGGTGCCTTGGTTACTGGTGGTGTGTTGGAAGCTGAGCTGAGCTGAGCAGAGGTGCGCTGCTGCTGGATGTGTACACGAGAACCATGTATGTAGCGGGCAGCTAAGAGCGTCGCTGTCTGCGACGTCATAAATGTCTAGCCCCCACTTGATGCTGGTTGCTGTTTTAAGCACAGGTATGTTTTCCTTTCTTTTATATCGCAGTCTGTGAATACAGCTGCTAGCTTCTGCTGTTGGCTACTTCTAGTCCTCTGGCTATTATTATTGGCATAGTTTTCTAGCTGCTATTGGTAGCATTCATATGTTTTTAGCTAGCGTGGTTAGCTTCGCCTAGCCTGCTGCTAACGCTTGTATGATGTGGTCACCCACAGCCTCCTAGCCATGGTGGTTAGCACCTAAATGTTTAGTATCTGCTGCTAACTACTTCTAGTCTTTCAGTTTTAGCCTTTCAGTACCGTTAGTCTTTACTGTTAGTCACTTATAGCGGTTGAGCTATTGTTGCTAACCACTTATGGCATTGTACACTGATTAGTGGAATGATTTAGTCCAGAGCCTAGCAGGGTGGAAGAAAGGAGGTAATGTTGTATATTAACACGTGTTTATACAATTTCGGCCTACAGATATGAACCCTGTCCCTTGAGCCTGATCCATCTTGTTACACTCTGGAAGAACGATCGGTACGGCAACTGGGTTGCTGGCTGCTTTTCTTTCCCACTCTGCAGTTTTTTACTTTGCTTTTTTTTTTTTTTAGCTTTTACTTTCTTTTTTACTGTTTTATTTTTTGATGCTGGTTTTATTCCTGAGGTTTATGTATTTTTATGATCTTATTTGTAGACCACCTCTGATGCTGCTGTGAAATGTTTTAGGTTTTTAACACCAGTGTTCTTAATTGTGAGTAGGCAAATGTGGGCTTCCTCATAAGTAATATTTGGGTAGCGTAACTGGGGAGCTGGAAGTACAAGGGTCTACTCATCTATTTTATTTAGTTTAGGATCAGGGCTTGCTGACTACAGAGCTGGGAGTTTCTGTGGTGTTCACTAATGTGACCTGATTGCAGTGCAATATAGTGCGATTGCTGTGTTGAGATTTTCTTTGATTGGGTTGATGGGAATATACTCACGTGTGTAATAGAATAGCTCTAGCTGATTTCCCACTCCATACCTGAGCAAGCCCTGGTAAAGAGAATTTCCTTTTAATGCCAAACTGACAGAGTGAACAATAAAAGTTCTTTTTATATTTTTAAGATCTCTATTGTGACATTTCTTGCAGAGCTCCCCTTTGCTCCAGGCATAAACCAAGGGGTGGCATAGTATGGCATCGTAGTTAACGGGGTGCCACACTCCATCGTGTGTCCATCTCGTGACACAAAAGGAAGCGAGAGCCTTTGGGGAACACATTGACAAGACACTCTCCAAGGTTTTATTTGCCCTCGTTGTCCATGGCCGCATCTGGATTTTTCTTTGTGAAAAAGAAAGGTGGTCTTGCATTGATAACAGAACCCTCAGTAACATAATTGCTTTCCCACTGCATTTATGCCTGTTTCTTTACAATAACTGTGTGGCCCAAGGTTAGGTCTCCATAGTGCCTACAACTTGGTCTGTATTAAGGAGAGAGATGAATTGAAAACAGCCATCACCACTAAGGGGCACTATGAGTACCTATAATGCCATTTGGTCTCCGTCCATTTCAGTCATTCATAAACTATGTGCTGACTATGACTATGCAGTTAATGACTGCATACATAGATGACATCTTGATTTACTCCCCTATTTGTGACTCATGTCCACTAGGTCCACCAGGTTCTGTAATGTCCATTAGAGAATGAATATTTCAAAAGACAAGTGTGAATTTGATTTGCAGAAAGTATTTTCGGGTTACATCATAAGTGCCCAGGGCATCGTTATGGATAACCAAAAAGGTATATGGTGTAGTTAAGAAGTGCAGTTTGAAGCTGGAGTTTTGTGATATTTTATCTGTTCGAGAGAGTGATGGCTTGTGGGAAGAAGCTCCTTTGTAGCCTGGATGTCCTGATCCTCATCTGTCTAAAGCATTGGCCTGAGGGAAGGAGCTGGAACAGGTGGTGTCTGGGGTGAGAGCGGTCTGTGGAGATCATCTCTGCACGCTTCCTTGTTCTGGTGGCATGCAGTTCCAGCAGTGTAGGTAACTCAACCCCAATTGTCCTCTCTGCAGACCTGATGCGCTGCAGTCTGTGGAGGTCATGCTTGGTAGCTGAGCTGCCCCACACTGATGGACGTGGTGATGACGGACTATGATGCACACATGAGCCTCTGCCTATAGGTTGGAAGGAGGTGAATCAGAGAGGCCCAGAGCAGCACGGGGAACAGAGCAATAGGCCCCCTTTAACACAGTATAGCAGTGGTCTAAAATGTTATTCTCCCTGGTGGGGCAGGTAACGTGCTGTCTGTATTTAGGCAGTTCGCTGGCAAGTTGCGCTCTGTTGAAGTCCCCTAAAATGATAAAAAAGTAGAGTCTGTGTGTTTGAGCTCTGTACTGGTGTGGAATATAGATTCCAGTGAGTAAGAGATGTAAACTCCCTGGGGGCATAAAACAGTTTAGTTTAGAAAGTGTTTCCAGGTTAGGGCTGCATGTTTTCGTTAATATTGTGACATCCGTACACCAGCCTTTCTTCTTGCCAGAGAGCTCCGCAGAGCGGCCTGCTCTGTACAGGTTAAAGCTGTGGAGCTGGAGTGCACTGTCCAGGGCCGACTCAGTGAAGCACAGCAGAGAGAAGAATCCTTGTTGGTCCTGTTTAGAAGGGAAAGCTCATCCAATTTATTGCCTAAGGAGCGAACATTGGCCATGTGAATGCTGGGGAGCGGTGTGCGAAGTCCACGCTGCCGAAGTTTAACCAGCGCTCCAGCGTGCTTCCCGCATCTGCGCGTCCACCTGCGTCTGCAACTGCTGTAGAGAGCTCCACCCACCAGAATGTCCAAAAAGCAGTCAGAAAGTGAAAAGTCAGGAAAAATGCTTTGTGGCACAGACTGCCTGATGTTCAGCAGATCTTCCGCACGGCATGTGAGCAAGACTGATTCACACGGAACACTACAAAAAACAAAACACAATGGAGCTCCAAACTGTCACTGGTGCCATCTTGGATCTTGGTCACCCTGGTAAATTGTGCACACAACAGCTTTTGACTAACTTCTATTGGTGGGAAACACTAATACAAGGTGTACATAATTTTTCCCCCTCCCATCATGCTTAGAGCGGTAGATACGGTGCAGCAAGGAGGTCTGGGATCAATCTCACTGTAGCATCAAGGCAGCCATCCAATGTGCCAAGGAACAGGCAGACCAATGGCATGGGAAGACCCCTCCTTTCTACCAGAAGACTGGGTTGAATTGTCGACCTGGGATTTCAGGTTTGAGAAGGGCAGTCTTAAGTTACAGCCTGTCTGTTCATGCCTCTTGTAATGCCTTGGCTCAGATCTCTCTTAAGTGCATGTGGATGGAATATAAGCATGACCATTTGCATTTAATAGTAATCTTATTGTCAATCAATCAGAGTCCAGCATACAGATTGAAATTCTTTGCTGTGAGGTGGGCAGTATGTCACAAATAGGGCACTACTTGAAGGGATGCACTCTTACTATACAGAACAAATTCCTCACTTAGACTTTAACAAAAATCATAACTGGATTCTTGCAAGCAGAGATGGATTGTCAAAATGCTGCAAAATAATTGACATCGACTGCATCCCAAGCCCAAAGAATAGTGACAGACTAGTAAAGAAACATTTTTGAAGCCAAGTGTGCTGCATTGCCCTACCAAGATTCTCTATCAAAAATTGCTTTGAGGAAAATCAGTCATGGTGCTATGGACTGAACAAGACATAGGATAAGCTGGGAGGGTGGCTGTAAACTTACTTACATTGATGTTGGAAAATGAGGCTATTCTCCTTGTGATCTCTTAAAAGTGCCATTTTCTTTGCATTGCTATTTTTTGCATTCAAATTCTTCTGATTCACCCTTGCTCATGGCTGATGCCAAGTCAACACAGTCAGCCAAAAACAGACTGACGAAGACTGGCTGGAGCCAATGGTGCCATACACACACTATTCTGACTATTTGCAACAGAAATCCACTGATGCTCACCAGTGGCCTGGAGGCACCCAACAGGTTCACATTCATCTTGATGTGTCCTGAACTTGTTGTTCAAATATCTTTTAATGGATGCCTCCCAAAATCAGTCAGTTGGACTGAAATTCCTGGCCTAATTTTGATGCTTTTGTCTTAGTGAGAATATGTATGAATTATACCTGCCTTTATGTAATACTGCATTGACATACTGTAGATTGATTGTAATGCATAAGAGAAAACATTGAGTAGTGCATTAGTGAATGCAGTGATTGTTGTTACAGGATGGTGGGGAGGTTGACCCAAGCACAGAACTGAAGCCCAGCAAAAACAAAAAACACAACGGAAAACACAGTTGCTGCAGCCACTGAAGAAGCGCCTGGACCGAGGTTTGAACCGTCACTGTTATGGTCGATGGTCTGCGGCACTACAGCTGCAGTACCTTAGGGAGTGAATGACGGTCAAGGTGATCTGAGGAAGGTGGAAAGGGATGCGGAAGTAAAGGGCAAACCAAAGAAACGTGCTCAAACAAAAAGATACTTAGAAAGGCAAAATCAACAAAATGAAAACACAAAGACGCTGCCACCGTGACTATGGTGGTTGGCGGACTTTGCTTGATGTGTATGCTTGTAGAGCAAACACCTTTTGAGGCTTGGATTTCTTTTTATTTTTCGGTTTTGTTGCAATTCTTTCTCTCAGCCCTCTCTTCCCCCTTTGGTTTTGGGGCAGTTTTCCTTTTCTGTTCTTGGACTAAGTGCTGTACCGGTCACCCCCTCTACAAAGGTGTGACAAACATTGACGTTTGCCAGCACCTTATATACGAGGGCTTCCAGGTGCATCTAATTATTCTTGATTGCTTGCACCTTGCCACTGTTGCCCACAGGAGAAATAACAATATAGTTGTATGGCCAGCTAATTGAAACAAATATTAAAGGGACAAGGTTTAGCACTTTTCCTTTCTCTTAATTGAGTCATTCAAAGCTATGCCGCATGACACAGTTCATTTTTTTCTTTTTTTGTTTGATATGAGCTACACTGACCAGTGCAGCCAATGAATGTCAGCTATTTATTGCTATCTTGTCACTGTAGAATGTCAAACATGCAATATTATTAACATTAAAAATGATGTTTGAGTTCCTCTAACTCTAGCATACCATAAGTACCATAGTTTGGGAATCACTGGTATCTTTTTCTTTCGCCATTTTGATCCAAAAGTTGAAAACGTTTAACTTGGTCTGCGTAGCCACAGAGCATCTGCACTCATTATCTTTCTCCACTCATTTATTCAGGTTTTAATATAATTTCTCACCCATATATATGTGTTATATAACCTGTCATCTTCATCTTTTTCACTGTAGGTTTAATAAGTTTAAGGCCCCTTTACAATAACATACATAGTATTGTGGCCTTTATAGTGTCTTACATTTGTTCATTATAACAATAGTCATGCAACTACAAGTACTATCAGTGACTCATGCCATTCACAAAAAGGCAGGGGTGTCCAGTCTTATCTACAAAGGGATGGCAGTAGCTTTTCATTCCAAACTATCTGGAGCACACCTGATTATACTTGTTACATCACTTGGTCTCAGTCTTTGAGCAGTTCATCTCATGTGTTCCTGCTATTTCAGAATGAAAACACACCAGACTTTTGTAGATAATATTAAATACCCCTTATGTAAAGCCTCATATATATAATACTTTACGCATGTAATTATGAAGAATTTATAAAAAGTGTTATCGAAACAGTAACAAATAACTTTGTTTCACAGGCTGAAGATTAGTTACAGACAATAATACAAGGCTTTTCTGTCTTAGGAACCCACACACTGTTAGTCATGGCATTACATAAGCTTTTACATTTAAAATTAAAACAAACATTCTGTAAACAACTGTCCATGCACTTAATCTTTTCAATAGAATCAATGTGGCTATTACTAGTATTTTCTTCATTTCTTATGTTGCCATTGTGAGACAGCATACAAATAATATATGGCATATTTTACTCTGAAATATCTGATAGAACAGTGACAGAAACATATTCAGTGAGAGATAGATAGATAGATAGATAGATAGATAGATAGATAGATACTTTATTGATCCCAAAGGGAATTTAGCAGTGGCAAACAAATTTATGATAGATATCCTTTAAAGAGTGACTTGGTACTTAAGCATTCTTCATCAGTAACTTACAGGAAGCCACTCCAAAGATTCAGTTCCATTTTCAGTTTCACTAAATGACACAAAAAAGAAATATGACTATAGTTATATACAAATTAAATAGCTAGGCAGTGATTTTAAAGGCATTTGAGAAGTCTTACTGTCACAAAGTAGTAACATTGTTTACACTGGAAATTATGTGATTGGTCCTCTGATTTCAGATGAGATATGATTTTGTTTACATTTGATGTAGTGTAGCAGGGCAGCATAAAACTTTTCATCTCTTAGGCCATAAACAAGTGGACTAACTGCCCTAGCGATGACACTGAATGTAATAAAGTTGAAAGAGCGGAGTGACAGATATAACTGTATATCTAGCTCTATAATAACAGTTTCAATGTAGGGATAAACAATCTCAAGACTGCACAGGAGAAGCTGAAACACATGTAGTGAGATGGTACGCAAACCTTTCCCTGCTGATTTCTTGTCAACAGTGGCTGTCCGGACAGCAAGCACAATCATCAAATAGCAAAAGAACTCTGTGAGTAAAATTATGATAAAATGACTAATATTCATTATACCTCTCATTGTGCGATGCCATTGCTCTGGTGTCATGATCTCATAATAACAGAAGGTAGGCTCTAAAAAATATTCTTGCGAAACAGTTGCAACAAGGATAAACACATCCATAAATGGCTTAATGGAGCTTATGATCCAGATGATAAGGATAGCAGTAAGAGTTCTGCTGGTGGTGGATATAGCACTGTGTCTAAGTGGCATACAGATGGCCACATAGCGCTCCACACACATTGAAGTGATGGTTAGAGGTGTGCATGTTGAGACTGTCTGCATGAGCATGCACAATGGAATACAGAATGCCATCGGCATCAGCACAGAGCTGTAGGAGAGAATGACCACTAAATCTGTAAGCAGAAGGATAATCACATCAGTCAGTAAGGTGTGGGCAAACAGTATGTAACGCGTTTCAGTTCTGAAGGACTGTTTGCTGTAGAAGGTGAAAAGCATGAGGATGCTGAGGTATACAAAAGGCCATACAAAAATCTGGGTTATGGCCAGTGATAAGTCCTTCCTCAGTGAGACAGAACTGACCAGCTGCAACTGGTGAAGGCTGCTGCTTTCATTCTGACTGTTATTACAATCTGCTGTGCACATATCTAGGAGAAAAAAGTTTCAAAAGAGCAGTGTGACAATTTAACAGACATTAAAAAGAAAAGTCGAAGAAAACTTTCTAAAGATAACCTGCTGATAATTGTAACCATAGAGGACTAGAGTATTGCATAATTAATGATATAGAGAAAGAAAAAAATACATCATGCTTTCACAAGTACATAACTTTACATTTGTGTTGGTTACAGCAATGATAAAAGACACAGAAGTCATGTCTCCAGTAATATATCTACCTGTGGTAATAATGGAGCCACATAATAGAGAGACTCTGGGCAGACAAATATATGTATACTGTATCTGACAAGTCTGATTTGAATATGTAATTTTTGTCGTCAGGGATTCGTTTTCTGTACTGTGCATGTGCCATATCTGGATGGTCGGGGGAGGTAACCTTTGTGCATGAATCATTTGGTAGTCTAACATACTAACATAAGGTTTATCCATCCATCCATCCATTTTCTAAGCCGCTTCTCCGTCAGGGTCGTGGGGGGGTGCTGGAGCCTATCCCAGCAGTCTTCGGGCGGAAGGCAGGATACACCCTGGACAGGTCGCCAGTCCATCGCAGGGCAGACAGACAGACACAGACAGTCACTCACACACTCACACCTAGGGGCAATTTAGCATGTCCAATTGGCCTGACTGCATGTCTTTGGACTGTGGGAGGAAACCGGAGAACCCGGAGGAACCCCACGCAGACACGGGGAGAACATGCAAACTCCACACAGAGAGGACCCTGGCCGGGGAATCGAACCCAGGCCCTCCTTGCTGTGAGGCAACAGCGCTACCCACCACGCCACCGAGCCGCCCAACATAAGGTTTAGAAGAGCTTAAAAATGAGAAAAATCCAGGTATTTTAGAAATAAACAAGCAACAAAGACTATGTTTTCCCTCTGAGAATACATATTATGAAAGAAGAATTTTACTAAATATTACAAAAGTGCTCATACTTAGTTACTGTCTCTACCTTAAGTAGACCATTCTTCTTCAGGGAAAACTTCAAAACTTAAGAAATAAAAAAGATAAAATAACTTAAATACTATACAAATTTACACTCAGCAAAACATAAACAAAAAAGACAAAGTTGAGGCTTTGAGTATAATAAGATGATGAGGCAGACGCATACATTGAGATAAGCAAGATATATTAAAGGCAAATCTGTAGTCAGGGTCAAAACAGTCCATAGTCATAGCCAACACAAATGGAATGGGGAACAGACATGATGAAAGAAACAGGAATAAACGAACAATGGAGGTCAGAATAAACAATTACCGAACACTTAAAACAATACTAACAGCACAAACAAAGACCAACAAACTCACAGTGGAACACAGGGCTTAAATACAGGTAACAACGAGGGATAACAAGACACAGGTGGAAGTAATTAAGGGCAGGGTCTGAAAACAAGGGGGCAGGACCAGGAAGAACGCAAAGAAAACAAATAGCACTTGACAGGACTAAATGGAAAACAAAAGCACATGGAGGAGTGGGAGGGGCCAATCATGACAGAACCCTCCTCCAAGGTACGCAGCACTGAGGCGTGCCAAAAAAAAAAAAAAAAAAAACAAAACTAAACACAGACACAAGGGACCAAAACCAGAGACAGAAATAAACAGGGACAGGAACTGGGGCACGAGGCACAGAGGACGGAAAAGGTACAGGAACAGGAACAGAAGCTGGAATAAAAGCAGGAACAGCAGGAGCTAAAGGCACTGGCACAGAAACAGACACCAGAGCAGAGACAGGAGGAGAACATGGAACAGGAGTCAAGGGCACAGAAACAGGAGAGGAAACCTGAACAGACTGAGGACAAAACAAAGGCTGGGAGGGAGGATGAGGAGGAACAACAGAAAACACCAAATGAGGGACGACCAGAGGCACAATAGGACAAGGACAACAATGTAAGACAGACCACGGAAAAGACAAAGGAACCGGAAACAAAACAGACACAAGCACAGAAACCGACACTCAAACAGACACTGGGACAGAAACAGAAGGAGGAACAGGAACCACAACTGGAACAGAGGAGGGCAAAAACAGAAAGGAACAGAAAAAACAGGGGACACAGAAGCAGACACAGGTGGAACAGGTGGTCCACGAGGAGCAGCAGACACAGACTGAACAGAAGGCCTATAGGGAGCAAAAGACACCGATGGAACAGGAGGCCCACGGGGAGCAACAGACACAGGCAAGGGTGGGACGGGCGGGAACAATGGGGTTGCGACGTCCTTGGAAGCAGGTGGGCCTGCAGCGATGTCCTTGGAGGCAATCAGGCCTGCAACGATGTCCTTGGAGGCAAGCAGGCCTGCTGCAACATCGTCAGAGGCATGCAGGCCTGCAGTGACGTCCTCAGAGGCAGGTGGGCCTGCAGCGACAGGCGGCGGGGACTGAAGGCACGACGACAGGCATCAGGTCAGGAGACATAGTGACTGGTGGCGGGTCCAGAGGCACAAGCATGCCCACAGGTAGCAGCCACAGGAGCAGGCATGCCGCGGGGTGTGGCCATGGGATCAGGAACTCGGGCGGCAGACTGCTGCACCAATCTGGCGGAACAAACAGAAACAGGACCCTTTCGGCTGCTCCCAAGGCTCAGTGGTGCTTGAGAGCGAGCCGAGCGCTGTAGAAAGGGTTTCCTGCATGTTCCGTCCATTTAACCTCTTCTTGCGCTACAGGTCGCTCCTCCCTGCAGTGTTGCTCAAGATGGGTGGACCCAAGGCGCTTACCTGGGATCTCACATTCATAAACCAAAGCCGGGTGTTTTTTCGAAGTTTTACAGGAACGACGAGATGCCTGTGTACCCTGAGCGCCAGGGGATTTGCTGTTTCTGGCTTGGTCAAATCAAATGAAATTTATTTGTATAGCGCTTTTTACAATGGATGTTGTCACAAAGCAGCTTTACAGAATTTCGGAAAAGACAAAGTTTTAACAGGAGTGTAAGAATGTACAAACCCCCCCCCCCCCGGTGGGCAAGCCAGGGGCAACAGTGGAAAGGAAAAACTCCCTCAGAACTGAGGAAGAAACCTTGAGAGGAAGCAGACTCACCAGGAGGGACCCATCCTCCTCTGGTCAAACTACATACAAGTGATTATACTACTAATATTAATAGCAGTAATGTTGGTATTAGGAAAAGCTAGGAGTCTATGAGAACATCAGTGTAGGGTGGCAGCTGGGGCATGGGCAGCTGGTCTGAAGTGGGTAGCAGGAGGGCTCGGCAGTCAGTCGTCCTTCAGTGTCCAGCCGGACATGTGGGCGATTGTATACTCGAGAAAAAAATGCAGGGAGAGGGAATTAGTTTTATTCTGTCTGTTGTATGTAAAACGGAGAATGTGAACATTTCCAGAGTGTGGCAGATCTGACTATGACAGCTTAACTAAAAGGAGAGAACCAGAAGGACACACGGACATGGCAGCACTCTGAAACAGTTTGGCATCCCTCCGATCCACCGTCCACAAACTTGAGTGACGCGTGCGAGCAGCGGGACGACGGCACAGCGTCTCAGTTTACTATAATTCCCTGTGTCCATGGACTCCTGGATCTACTGCCTTTATCTAAGGGGGAACATTACCTACCAAAAGCTAAACTGAACAAGTGAGTTTTCAGCCTAGTCTTAAAGATTGAGACTGTGTCTGAGTCCCAAACAGTTTCTGGAAGATCATTCCTGAGTTTTGGGGCTTTATAAGAAAAAGCTGTTCCCCCAGCTTGGTGGCGTTGGGACATGGCAAACTTGGACTACATCAAAACATCTGGAGTTTCGTCCCAACAGAATAACCACATACCAGAGTCTTGCTCTCTTGCTGCATCCTTGGTCGGCTGGTCTTTTGGTAACGTTTGGGAGCAATGATGAGGTGGACGCATATGCGGAGATAAGCGAGATTTATTACGGGCAAATCCATATTCAGGGTCAAGACAGTCCAGGGTCAATGAGCTATGTTGTACTGTATATCTGTGCAACCTGTGCTCTCTGACATCTACCTCTTCTGGTACCTCTTATGCAGTCTTGAATGTCTGTTCTCTTTCTAATCACCTGTGTATAGCAGGAGAGAATACTAGATAATATTATTGACATACTCTTCCTAACCAAAACCTGACAACAAGCTGGTGACTTTTCTACCTTAAACCAAGAAACTCCTACTAAAGGAGGAGGTTTGTCTGTAATTATCAACAGCAAAATCAATATTATTTACTCCTATAACGTCTTTTGGATATCTAACTATAATTGCATGACTGCTCTATTGCCCACCAAAACTCGTTTGTTCAATTTAGTCATGCCAGCGTGTCCTGGGTCTTCCCCACGGTCTCCTCCCTGGTGGACTTGCCTGTGACACCTCACGAGGGAGGCGTCCAGGAGGCATCCTAACCAGATGCCCGAACCACCTCAACTGGCTCCTCTCGACATAAAGAAGCAGCGGCTCTACTCCGAGTCCCTCCCAGCCGACCGAAATTCTCACCCTATCTCTAAGGGAGAGTCCAGACACCCTGTGGAGGAAACTCATTCCGGCCGCTTGTATTCGCGATCTTATTCTTTCGATCATTACCAAAAGCTCATGACCATAGGTGAGGGTGGGAATGTAGATCGACTGGTAAATTGAGAGCTCTTTTTTTTACCACAACAGACCGGTAAAGAGCCCGCATCACTGCTGACCCAGCACCAATCCGCCTGTCAATCTCCTGCTCCCTTGTACCATTACTCGTGAACAAGACCCCGAGATACTTAAACTCCTCCACTTGAGGCAAGAGCTTATCCCCAACCCAGAGAGGGCTCTCCACCCTTTTCCACCTGAGAACCATGGTCTCGGATTTAGAAGTACTGATTCTCATCCCAGCCACTTCACACTCGGCTGCAAACCGATCCAGCGAAAGCTGAAGTTCACGGCCTATAGGCCATGAATAGGACTGCAAACAGCAGTGATGTGACCTTGAGGTCACCAAACCGGACAACCTCCATCCCCTTACTGCGCCTAGAAATTCTATCCGTAAAAATTATTAATAGAATGGGTGACAAAGGGCAGCCCTGGAAGAGTCTAACTCTCACTGGGAACGAGTCTGACTTACTGCCGGCCATGTGAACCAAACTCCTGCTTTGTTTGTACAGGGCCTGAATGGCTCGTAGCAAAGAGCCATGTACCCCGTACTCCCGAAGCACTTCCCACAGAATACCCCAGGGAACACAGTCGAATGCCTTCTCTAGATCCACAAAGCACATGTGGACTGGTTGGGCAAACTCCCATGAACCCTCTAGGATCCTGGAGAGGGTGAAGAGTTGGTCCAGTGTTCCAAGACCCAGGTGGAACCCGCACTGTTCCTCCTGAATCCGATGTTCGATTATAAGCTGGACTCTCTTCTCCAGTACCCCTGCATAGACCTTACCAGGGAGGCTGAGGAGTGTGATTCCCCTGTAGTTGGAACACACCCTCTGGTCCCCTTTTTTAAAAAGAGGCACCACCACCCCAGTCTGCCAAGCCTGTGGCACTGCCCCCGATGTCCACGCAATGTTGAAAAGGCGTGTCAGCCAAGACAGCCCCACAACATCCAGAGCCTTGAGGAACTCTGGTCGGATCTCATCCACCCCTGGAGCCTTGCCATCAAGGAGCTTTTTAACTACCTTAATGACTTCGGCCTCAGTAATGGACGAGCCTATTCCCGTGTCTCTAGACTCTGCTTCCTCACTGGAGAACGTGTCAGTGGGATTGAGAAGGTCCTCAAAGTATTCCTTCCAGCGCCCAATGACGTCTTCAGTCGAAGTCAGCAGCATACCATCTCCACTATATACAGTGCTAGTGGCACACTGCTTTCCCCTTCTGAGTTGCCTGACGGTTTGCCAGAATCTTTTCAGAGCCGACTTAGTCACTTTCCAAGACCTTACTAAACTCTTCTCACACCCAGGTTTTTGCCTTGGCGATGACTGAAGCCGCAGATCGCTTGGCCTGTTGATACCTGTCAGCTGCCTGTGGTGTGGTTGGTTAGTGTAGTGGTTAACACCTTTGTCTTCTACGCTGTAGACTGGGGTTCAATCCTCCACCAGGGCAAGCACCCTACACTATAGCAATAAGGGTCCTTATATAACACCACCTTGGCCTACCTGTGTAAAATGATCAAATTGTAAGTTGCTCTGGATAAGAGCATCAGCCAAATGCCTAAAATGTAAATGTGTCCTACAGGCCAACCATGCCCGATAGGAGTCCTTCTTCAGCTTGATGGCATCTCTCACCTGGGGTGTCCACCACCGGGTTCAAGGATTACCGCCCCGACAGGCACTACCTTACAGCTACAGTCAGCCGCTTCAACAATGGAGGAGCGGAACATGGCCCATTCTGAGTCAATGTCCCTCACCTCCCCCAATATCTGGTCAAAGTTCTGACGGAGGTATGAGTTGAAGATCAATCTGACAGGTTCTTCTGCCAGACGTTCCCAGCAATTCCTCACTATACGTTTGGGTTTGCCCGGTCTGACCAGCATCTTCCCCCACCACCTGATCCAACTCACCACCAGTTGACAGCTCAGCTCCTCTCTTTACCCGAGTGTCCAAAACACTTGGCCGCAAGCCCGATGACATGACTACAAAGTCAATCATTGAACTGCGGCCTAGGGTGTCCTGGTGCCATGTGCACTTATGGACATCCTTGTGCTCAAACATGGTGTTCATGATGGACAAACTGTGGTTTGCACAGAAGTCCAAAAACTGAACACCACTCGGGTTCAGATCAGAGAGGCCATTCCTCCCAATCACACCCCTCCAGGTCACACTGTCATTTCCCACGTCAGTGTTGAAGTCCCCCCGGATGGACAATAGAGTCTCCAGGAGGAGCACTTTCAAGCGTCCTTCCCTCTTATCAACAGTTTGCTGCAATTCCCTACTAATAATACATCTTCCCTTTCCTGACTGTCCACTTTCCAAGCTCCAGGACCTTTTCCTTTTATCTTTCTATTTTAAACCTTGTTGATCTTTCCTCCATTGCAGATATCATAATTACTTCTAACCTCTTCTCTTGATCCCCTTCCAACAACGTTAACTAAAGCTTTTCTTTCTGCTCTGGTCCCTCATCTCATAATTCTTGTCAATAAATCACTACTTCATGGACAGGTATCCTCCCTTTATAAGATTCTCATAGCACAGACACTTCCTTAACAAAGGTCACCAATGGCCTTCTTGTGTCTCTTGATGCTGGTGCTCTTAGCGTCCTTCTTCTACTTGATTTGAGTGCATTCTTTGATATGGCGAGTCATTCAGTCCTCATATCATGCCTGCATGATCTAGGCATTACAGGTGCTGTCCTGGATTGGTTCAAATCATATTTGACCGATAGAAAGCAGTTTGTTACCCTTGGTGACCATACTTAACAAATGTCTGTTGTTACTCAGAAGGTCCTTAAGGCTCAGTCCTTGGACCTCATTTGTTTATGGTGTACATACTTCCTCTTGGTTACATAGCATGTACAACCCCAATTCCAGTGAAGCTGGGACATTGTGTAAAACATAAGTAAAAACAGAATACAATGATTTGCATATCCTTTTCAACCTATATTCAATTGAAAACACTACAAAGACAAGATATTTAATGTTCAAATGGATAAACATCTGCATAAATTGAACACACACAATAGGGGGCAGTGAGCACACTTGTCCAGAGCTATGGGCAGCCTTATCCATGGTGCCTGGGGGGCAATTGGGGGTTAGGTGCCTTGCTCAAGGGCACTTCAGTCATGGACTGTCAGCCGAAGGGATCAAACTGCCGACTTTGCGGTCACAGGGCTGGTTCCCTAACCTCCAGCCCACGGCTGCCCCAGTGACACCTCTTCAACACTCGCATTAAACTAGAAAGGTAATAAGGGAAACAAGTTTGTACTGATTTATAGGAAGCCTTCATTCTAAAGGGACAGGCATACTCAAACCATGGTAGCAAAATGCCCTCTACAGCATAAGATACCCACCAGAATTCCTGAAGGTAGGAGTCAAGGATTCATTCCTGTACTGTTCTCTCATGCACTTGACCACTTTTCAAGAAAATGGGAAAGAGTGACTCATCTGACCATTTCACTTTTTTCCACATCTCTGTAGAGCAGTGCCTGTCTTTTGTACATCACTGTGTTTTCTTTGTTTGTCTTTATCCTTCTCTATGTAGTTGTGGATGGAAGCTTCTTGTTGAGACATTCTGATCACAACCTGCACTAACATTCTCAGTCATCTGAGGAACGCTGCTTTTCTGTTTTTCTTCTTATATATCTCACTAATCCATAAGCTATAAATGTATTAAATGTGCTTTCGACCACAAATTTAAACACTTTTACTGATATCTTCCCCACAGATCTGAGAGAGTATATCACTTTAGTCAGTGTTCTTACTGAAACACAAGCAAGATGTGCTGTCTGTTCTTCAATAAAGAACCATTTTCAAAGCCATTAAGTCTTTGCTCCGTGCCATCTTGATCAACTAGGCATTTATATATACTACAGAGCATTTCAAGAAACCATTACTATCTGTTACAATTTTCCACTTCATTGTCATTGTTTGCTTTATGAGCTCATTCACGATAGCACATAGTTAACACAACCTTAAAATGTCTGCTGTATAACATTTAAGAATGTAACTAAAAGTATTCATACTGAGTTAGGCCATTCATTTTAAGGTATCTCATATAATACTTTATAAATGCATTTGAAAATGCAGAATTTAGAGAAAGTGTTAACAAAAACAGTAACAGAGTTGACTTTCTGTTTCAGAGGCACAGGCCTCATACCAGACTAATATAAGGTTATCAGTCATCAGATCATGTAGGCTTCATTTATGTCTAAAGGAATTTTTGTAAATAACAAGACATTAATGTGGAAACTGTTAGTATACTAGTCCTGTCAGAAATTGGCATGTTATTGTGCAAGGAAAGTCATAATGTAAAATGTATGCCATATATTCCTCTGTAGTATTAAACAGGACAGATGCCAAAACACATATCCAGAGGCAGACAAATTGACGGTATCAGTTATCTTAGCATTAAGAGTGGCATGATAATGAGGGATTCTTAATCAGACTCTTACAAGAGAGTTCTCTAACATGAAGCCACATTCAGTTCACTGTATTGCTACATGGTAGCAATGAGAAACAAGATTTATTGATATCTGCAAATGAAATAGCAAAGAAGCTATTTAATGCAATGAAGAAATCTTTAATCTCTTAAAGTAGTTACATTCTCTACACTGAAACTCAGGTGTTTGGTGCTTTGTTTTCAGATAAGATGTAATTTTGTTTACACCTTACATAGTATAGCATAGCAGTGCAAAATTTCTCATCTCCTAGGCCATAGACAAGTGTACTAACTGCCCTGGCAATGACATTGAATGTAAAAAAGTTGAAAGAGCGGACTGACAGATATAACTGAATGTCTATTTGTATGACCATTGCTTCAATATATGGACAAACAATCTCAAAGGTGCAAAGCATAAGCTGAAGCATATGCAGGGAGATGGTGCGCAGACCTTTTCCTGCTGATTTCTTGTCAACAGAGGCCGCGCGGGCAGCGAGCACAATCATCAAATAGCAAAATAACTCGATGAGTAAAATTATTATAAAATCAGTAACATATAGAATACTCCTCATTAAACGGTGCCATTGCTCTGGCATCATGATCTCATAATGGCAGAAGGTAGGCTCTAAAAAATATTCCTCTGAATCAGTTGCAACAAGGATAAACACATCCACAAATGGCTTAATGTAGCTTATGATCCAGATGATAAGGATAGCAGTAAGAGTTCTGCTGGTGGTGGATATAGCACTGTGTCTCAGTGGCATGCAGATGGCCACATAGCGCTCCACACACATTGCTGTGATGGTTAGAGGTGTGCAGGTTGTGACTGCATCCATGAGCATGCAAAATGAAATACAGAATGCCATCGGCATCAGCACAGAGCTGTAGGAGAGAATGACCACAAAATCGGTCAGCACAAGAAAAATCACGTCAGTCAGTAAGGTGTGTGCAAACAATATGTAACGTGTTTCAGTTCTGAAAGACTGTTTCCGGTAGAAGGTGAAAAGCATGAGTATGTTGATGTAGACGAAAGGCCACACAAAAATCGGGGCTATGGCGAATGTTAAATGCATCCTCCATGGGACAGAGCTGACCAATTGCAACTGTTGGTTACTGATGGTTACATTCTGAGTGCTGTTACACTCTGTTGTGCACATATCTAAGAGAAAAATTGTGAAGTTAGGAACAACATTGTATGAATCTTTAAAGCTATAAAAATATACAGAACAAAAAACAATTCAAGGAGATTTTATTGTCATTCGCATCACATGGTACATGAGGTGGAACGAAATTAAGATCTCATGGTCCAGTTTACACCCAAGAGCTGTTATTAAAATAGATAAATATAAGCAATAGATACAAAAAACACAAAATAGAAAAGTACACAAGAGAGGGAGAGTAGGAGAGTAGGCAGTTAGCAGCAATATGAAGTCCAGAGTGCAAGTTTGCTATAGCAGCATGATATTGACTTAGAGCAGTGGATAAAGTGTCTAGATAAAGTGTCTCAGTGCGGTTTAAAGTGACAGTGTTTGTAACAATACTTGTTCTTGTAAGTGTCAGTGCAGTGTGTTCAGTTGGAATTTAAGAGCCTTACAGCTTCTGGTATGAAGCTGTTTCTGAGTCTGGTTGTTTTGCACTTGATGCTCCGCAGCCTCCTGCCTGAGGGGAGCGGGACAAAAAGTGTGTGTGCTGGGTGGGTGGGATCCTTCCTGATGCAGGTAGCCCTTTTCCTGCATCTGGAGGTGTAAATGTCTATGGTGCTGGGGAGGCTGACTCCAACAATCCTCTGTGCAGCCTTCACCACCCTCTGCAGTGCTTTCCTATCTGCAGCAGAGCAGCTTCCATGCCACACGTTGATGCTGGAGCACACGACGCTCTCCACCACACATCTGTAGAAGGAGGTGAGGACTGGCCTCCCGAGTCCAGCTCGTCTCAGCCTCCTGAGGAAGTAGAGCCGCTGATGTGCCTTCCTGACCAGAGTGGAAGTGTTGTTGCTCCAGGTGAGGTTGCTGCTCAGGTGCACACCCAAGTACCTGTAGCTGTCGACCACTTCCACCTCAGAACCTCCAATGTGCAGAGGGAGGTGGTCATGATGGCCCCTTCTGAAGTCCACAATCATCTCCTTCGTCTTCTTTACGTTGATGCAGAGGTTGTTTTCTCTGCACCAACCCTCCAGGTGTTCCACCTCCTGCCTGTAGTTGGACTCATCTCTGTTTGTGATGCATCCAACCACTGCTGTGTCGTCCGCAAACTTCACAATATGACAGCCTGGATGGATAGGTGAGCAGTCATATGTAAGCAGTGTAAACAGGAGGGGGCTCAACACACAGCCCTGAGGGGAGCCAGTGCTGAGGGTTATGGTGGGGGAGGAGATGTTGTGGATCCTCACAGACTGCGGCCTGTTGGTCAGGAAGTCTAGGACCCAGTTGCACATGGAAGAGCTCAGTCCAAGTGAGGAGAGTTTTGTTACCAGGGTCTGAGGAATCATGGTGTTGAAAGCAGATGTGAAGTCCACAGAAAGCATACGAACATAGGAATCCTTCTGCTCCAGGTGGGTGAGGGCAGTGTGGACCACAGAGGAGATGGCATCCTCTGTGGATCGATTCCTCCTGTACGCATACTGGTGTGGATCCACAGTGACGTTGATGGTGGCTTTGATGTGGGTCTGAACCAGTCTTTCAAAGCACTTTGTTACTATCGGCGTGAGGGCCACTGGCCGGTAGTCATTCAGACCCGTCACTGCAGAGGTCTTGGGGACCGGGATGATGGTGGCAGTCTTCATGCAAGAGGGGACTGCTGCCTGGATGAGGGAGGCGTTAAAGATGTCCGCCAGGACGTCCGAGAGCTGGTCGGCGCAGTCTCTTAGCACCGTTCTGGGGATGTTGTCCGGGCCAGCAGCTTTCCGGGGGTTGATCCTCCTCAGCGTCCTCCTTACTTCTGCTGGTGTCACGCTGAGGGGCTCCTCTCCTGGTGAGTGTGTGAGTTTGGTGCTGGGGGGTGTGTCAGGATTCTCAAAGCGGGCGTAGAACTTGTTGAGAGCCTCAGGCAGGGATGGGTCTTTGGAGCTTTGTGCAACGTTGGATTTGTAGTCCGTGATGCACTTGATGCCCCTCCACATACTCTGTGGATCCTGGGAGGAAAAGTGTCCCTGGATTTTCAGAGCATATGCTGCTTTTGCCCTCTTGACTCCAACAGTCAGCTCTCTTCTAGCCCTCCTGAGTTCACCTGAGTCCCCAGACCTGAAGGCAGCATCCCTGGCTTTCAGCAGAGAACGCACCTCTGCGTTCAGCCAGGGCTTCTGGTTCGGGTAGCAAGTCACAGTCTTGGTGGTAGTGACATCCTCCGTGCACTTGCTGATGTACCCGAGAACAGCAGATGTGTACTCCTCCAGGTCCAGCTCCCCCTCACACTCAGCAGCCTCCCTGAAGACCTGCCAGTCTGTGCAGCCGAAGCAGTCCTGCAGCACAGCGTCGCCGTCACTGGGCCACACAGTGATGGTCTTCTGTGTGGGTTTGGAGCGACGCAGTGGGGGGTGGTGTGCAGGGGCCAGCATGATGGAGATGTGGTCGGAGAGCCCGAGGTGGGGGCGGGGGAAGGCTCTGTACGCATCCCTCACGTTGGTGTAAACACGGTCCAGCGTGTTATTACCTCGCGTTGGGATGTTGACGTGTTGGTAAAACCTCGGCAGGGTGTTCTTCAGTTCTACGTGGTTAAAATCCCCCGCTACCACGTAGAACGCCTCCGGATGCTTGTTCTGAAGCGAGCTGATGTTGTCATAAAGCTCCTTCAGCGCGTTGTTAGCATTAGCATCCGGTGCTATGTAAACAGCAATCAAAAACACCGCCGAATACTCACGAGGCAGATAGTGAGGCCAACACTTCACAGTCAGCTGTTCTGTCGCCTCGGAGCAGTGGCTGTTTACCAACACGCAGTTTGTGCACCAACCTTTGTTTATGTAGACGCACAAGCTGCCCCCCCGGGCTTTTCTGGATAGCCGGTTGCGGTCCGCTCGGAAGAGCTGCCGGTCGGCGAGCTGGAAGGCTGAGTCCGGCATGGTGTGGTTCAGTCAGGTTTCCGTGAGACAAATCACAGCGCAGTTCCTCATCTCCTCAGAAACATTCATCCTCAGCCGCAGCAGGTCCAGCTTGTTATCCAGAGAGCGGACGTTAGACAGGAAAAGCGACGGAATTGGGGGTCGGTTAGCATTAGCCTTTAGCCTAGCTAGCACGCCCGCGCGTTTCCCCCTCTTCTGCCGTCTGCTGCACCGCCTCCTCCTGCTCTTTGTCTGCGGCGCTCTGCTCCCCCACACCGGCACTCGTAGGAGCTTCAGCCTGCCCAGCGTAGCTCTGATATTATTGTCTGTTATTGCTGTTTTTCTGGCCAAACTGTCCTTAATCCTCAAAAGTTCGGTTCTGTTATAACTCACACGCGTGGGGCGTGTGAAGTTGGGTTCAGAACCGACGTAAAAACAGCTCAAAACAGGGTGTACGCTCGGAGCGTGAGAAGCCGCTGTGCTACTGCGCGCCGCCATCCAAAAAACAAAAAATGAAAAGTTGCTAAAGATAATCACCAATAAATGTGACCATATAAGACTAGAATGTTAAAGTAAATTATGATTGATATAGTATAATTTATCATATGGTACTGCAAGTATATAACTTTGACATTTATATTGTGACAGCAGGAACAACATTATGTGACAATCTTAAAAGATATAAAAAGTTGCTAATGATGACCTACCAATAAATGGGACCATACAAAACTAGAATTTTAAAGTAAATTATGATTAAAGATATAAGATAATTCATGATAGGGTACTATAAGTATATAACTTAACAGCAACAACAAAAAAGTGAAAATACCATTAGAAATCATATCTCCAGTAAAGTATTACCTGCAGTAATAATGGAATCAAATAATGTAGAGACTCTGGGCAAACATATATAAAGTGCCTAGCTCGATTTAAATAATAAATTCTTGACGTCATGGATGCACAAGTTCACTGTGTATGTGTCCAAGCTTGATGCTGGGGGGAACTGTGGGTGAGGCATTTGGTAGCACACTGTATTCACATAAGACTTGGAAGAGCTAAAAATAAGAAAATCCCTAGTCAGGTATTCCAGAAACAGGCCAGTGCCATGTCCAACGTTTTTGAGGGGTTAATGGTGAAGTTAATAAAATGGGACCTTGTTATAGGTATGGAAACAATAATGCCAGTAACACATTTTTTTTAAATTTGTAAATGTATTACTATCTCACTATTACACACCTGGAAAGATACCTGAAGAGATAATATGATGAGAAACAAGGGGAAACACTCTTCTTTTACAGTTAGCATACAATAACCATAATCCACGCAGATGAAAGACAAATGACCACCATATAAGGGAGCCCTTGGACTGGGGAACTACAGAAAAAAAACATGTGATGCAAAAATTTATGTGTTTGTAGCACCCCCTTAACTCTAGGCTATACTATATGAATTAGGTGAGTTTGTGCTCTTTTTTAATTTAATTATGAGCTCTCAGAAACTGCTTAAATAAAACAGGCATAGTTATAAATACAGGCAAGTGCAGGAACCCTTCTGAATAATATTTCACCTCAGTTATAATTTAACTTACCAAATATGACAGGTGTACATAGAGTAACCCTTTAGATATGTGACTATTATAACTTACACAAAATTAAACATATAGAACACTAGAAATATTAACATGACGAAGATCAGTTACCAGAGTACTTAAGGTTGTTCTTATTTTTTCCCCAACTTAATAGTTATGCCTTGGTGTACTATGGTAAGCGGCTGATCATAAGACCTACCCTTTTCATCATATGTAAGCCTTAGGACTGGTTTAACTGGTCATTTGGGGACAACTGATCTTAATGGACTTTGTCTTGAGCTAGACCTCCTACTATGGTTATGGTCCATGCAGAGGTCCCTAGGACTAGGGTGCAGTCACTACGGTCTCTGCCTAATAGGCTATTTTGGGCCGGATGGTCACTCCCTATCTCAGCCTCCTCTTCCTCCTCACTGGAGTCAGCTTCTAATCTGTAATTTGGCACCTTTTGTATGTGTTTTTGGAATGCTTTGTAGGGACTTGGCAACTGACCACCGTCCACTTCTGAGGAAGAATCAGAGGACTCTGGGGACTCTTCCCTTGGCTGGGTCACCTTAGTCTTTTATGTCTGGCCTGTGTTTTCTGTCGCACAGGGGATCTGTCAGACAATTCCAGATCAGTTAGCCTCACAGAGGACTCAATAGGCAAAAGATGATCGCAGTGAAGAGTCTGCGCATGACCTTGATGCCCCTCCCGTCTCACACGATACACTGGCAAGTTGGGCAGTTTTCTCATGACTACATGGGGTACAGGACTCCAGCAACTCTGAAGCTTGTGTTTCCCTTTCAAGCCCAAATTCCTCAGTAGCATACCATACCTCAGTCAAAACTTGACCCTTTACTTGGCCATCATAAACTTTCTTTTTG
This sequence comes from Pygocentrus nattereri, assembly GCF_015220715.1. Taxonomy (NCBI): domain Eukaryota; kingdom Metazoa; phylum Chordata; class Actinopteri; order Characiformes; family Serrasalmidae; genus Pygocentrus; species Pygocentrus nattereri. The sequence goes on along the minus strand of NC_051227.1, from coordinate 40,289,673 downwards.
CGCTGATGCACCTTGTTGGCAGCCTCAGTAGCCAACTGGAAGGCTTCCTGCAGGTCCTTCTTGAGTCTTTTTACATACTGCACATGATCTTTCACAGCAACACCATCAAGTGGGATCCCAGAGCAAAGGTCCACAGGAAGTCTGGCTTCTCGTCCAAACATCAGATAGTATGGGGAGTACCCAGTGGCATCACTCTTTGTACTGTTATAAGCATGTACTAGATACGCCACATGCTGACTCCAGGTTCTCCTTTTTTCCTGTCCCAGGGTTCCGAGCATAGAAAGCAAAGTACGGTTAAACCGTTCAGGCTGTGGGTCCCCCTGGGGGTGATATGGGGTAGTGCGGGACTTGCTCACCCCTAGCAAGTTTAGTAGCTCTTTTATTTGGAGACTCTCAATGTCTCTCCCCTGATCGAAGTGAATTCTCACAGGAAGGCCATAATGGACAAAGTACTTCTCTACAAGAGTTTTAGCGACTGTGAGGGCTGTCTGCTTCCTAGTGGGGAAGGCTTGTGCATAACGGGAAAAATGGTCAGTGACCACTAAGACATTGCCGATCCCTTTTGAGTATGGTTTCATAGAAAGAAAATCGATGCAGCCCAGGTCCATTGGTCCATCACTAGTTATATGGTGTAATAGAGCTGCTCTTTTTGCGGATGTCTTGCGGACCACACAAGCTCCACAATTACATATATAGCGTTCTACATCCACAACCATTCTGGGCCAGTAGAACCAGCTTCTCAACAGATCGCTGGTTCGTTCTGCTCCTACATGACCCATCTGTTCATGCAGTACATGTAAGACAGTCTTTCTGAATTTTGTAGGCAATGCCAGTTGAAGTCTCTCCTCACCAGACAGCTTTTTACTGGTCCAATAAAGCAGTCCATCTTTTATGACCAGTTTTTCCCTCTCTCGCTTCCACAGTACCACTTCAGGGTTAGATTTACCCTCTGTCCAGACTCCATCTGCCAGGAACTCCAACACTCAGCCAAGGACAACATCCTCCTTCTGTGCTTGAACCAATTAAGCCTTGGATATCAACACTCTGGATTTTCTGTCTAGTTGTGTGGGAAAAGCATATACATCATGGATACACTCAGGTGCGGCTCCAAGCTGCTCCACCAGTCTAGGGTGTGGGGTCTGCAACCCTTCCGTGGCCACTTGCTGGCACTCTGCCCTGACCCCTGTATGTGGGAAACTCTCCCATTCCTCACTGTTCTTATCACCTGGCCGGTTACGGGACAGGATATTGGCATCTACATTGGCCTTTCTGGGGCGGGATTGAATATCAAAGTCATATTTGGCAAGAGCTGCAAGCCAACGATGTCCAGTGGTGTTTAATTTGGCGGTGGTTAGAACATATGTGAGCGGATTATTGTCAGTGCGCACAGTAAAACGGCCTCCATAAAGATAGTCGTGGAACTTATCCATGACGGCCCACTTTAGCGCTAGAAACTCAAGCTGGTGAATGGTGTAATTCTGTTCTGAGTTGCTCACCTTCCTACTGGCAAAGGCCACTGGTTCCTCCCAAGGTTTCTTCCTCAGTTCTGAGGGAGTTTTTCCCTGCCACTGTTGCCCCTGGCTTTTTACATTTTTTACATTCTTGTTAAAACTTTGTCTTTTCTGGAATTCTGTGAAGCTGCTTTGTGACAACATCCATTGTAAAAAGTGCTATACAAATAAATTTGATTTGATTGGACTGGTCTTAACCCTTCCTGGTGCTCCTGGTACAGGACAGCTCCAAGCCCTTTTAAGCTTGCATCAACATGAAGGACATATAGCTTACTGGTGTCGGCAAGGGCTAGCACTGGGGCTTTGGTGAGACAATGTATTATGCGATGGAAAGCTTCAGTGCAAGATGAGTGCCACCTTTCCCCTAATGGCTCGGACTCTTTTCGGTAGGCCTTGGCCTTTTCATTCCCCTGCTCTCGTCCATGCGGTTTAGTAGCATAGCCCTTGGTGAGATCTGTAAGGGGTCTCACAATGACTCTCTATGAAGCGACGATGGTATCCATAAATAGTATCCACAAAGAAGAATGAATGCAATGACTTCAGGTCTGTAGGTTGAGGCCACCTAGTGACCGCTTCGACTTTAGCAGGGTCAACTGCAATACTCTCAGATGTCAGATGTCATTTGGCTGACAGAACCTACATTTGTCAAGGGACTGTTTGAGACCCACTTCCTCCAGCCAATCTAGGACTCTGAGCAGTCTTTCTTCATGTTCCTCCAGTGACTTCCCAAAGACTATTAAATCATCCAAATAAACGATCACTTGAAATAGGTTCATATCAGCCACCGCTCTCTCCATTAATCGTTGAAGGGTCGCTTGGGCTCCCGTGATCCCCTCAATTTTGGAGCCAGGTACCACCATTGACTGTAGCAGTACTCCAGCTGGAAGTGGCACATCTGGGGAAGCCTCCACCAGAAGAGTCTCAGTATCCACGGTTCTTTTCAGCTCTACTTTGCAGACAGCATATCGATCACAACCAGCATTTAAGGTTAAGGGCCCAGCACCAGCCAATCTCATACATCCGGCCTCATACTCACCTCTGCAGAGCAATCTGTCCTGCCTGGAACACTCTGATGGGCCCATATACCCAATGATTGAGCTATATTAATGCCTGCTTCTTCTTGGTATTTAGCCAACCATTTGAAAAGACTTGCATTAGTGCCCAGTATTATTGGGATCTGGTCAGGACTGTTGGGACCAGGACAAATCAAAGCCAAGACTGAAATTGCAGCTGAGGTACATGTGGGTTCCTCAGGAAATTCTATGTCCACTACTACATAGCCCAGATAGGGCTAGCTAGAGTCACTCAAGCCCCATATCGCCAGACCAGTAACTGGCTGGATGGTAACATCTGGCAGGTGTTTTTTATACCAACTTTCAAAAATGACGGTGACCTGCGATCCGCTGTCTAGCAGAGCGTTGCAACCATAGCCATTTACTTTTAAGTGAATAACAGAGGAGGGCCCTATTAACACTGTGGGAAGACTCTCCCAATCTCTAGCTCTCCCTATCTCTATGGCACTCTTCTCTACGGAACAGTCAGTGTCTGGTGATTTATCAGTTTCAGTAGGAGACTGACTTTGTTCTTTCTGCAAAGTCTAATGAACTTTTGAATAACCTTGGTCTGGTTTTCTGAGTTATGGCATCTCATGGCAAAATGCCCACTCTCTCCACACTGGTAGCAGAACTGTTCTTCTGACTCTTGGGAAGACTTGTCAGGTATTTGGGCATTTCTAACTCTCACTGAGGGTTCCACTAACAGAGCTGTAGGTAGTGCTGGGGTTCTCCTGGCAGTGGCTTTTCTCTGCAGCCTCTTTACTTGTTTTTTCAATGCATCAACCTCTGGGTCCAAATGGCTAGTTGGTGTCAGAGTTTGGGAGGCCAAAGCCAACTCTCCAGTTTCCACTGTGGTGTGAGGGAGAACGGTGCTCATGGAAGCAAACAGTGCTTTCAGATCTTTAATATCTCATTTCTTAGAATTTGGATCTCAGTCTGTCGACTTTCCTCCACCCACTGAGCTTGGGCTACTTGTACGGATGGCTTCAGTTTCACTCGAGAGGCTTCAAACTCTTCCTCAGTGCGAATTTGATTAAGAAGCTCTAAAAAGGATGGGGGTTTATCCCTTTGTCTCGTAGCTTGAGCTGGACTAGCATCATATCTGAGTGCACTGCACCACGAAGCATCTGCTCTACACATGCTCGATCTGCTCTACAGACTGGAAGGCCACCTCACTGCAAAAAGTCAAATTTATGATTGTTTATAATTTCATTTACGACGACTGCTTTAGAGTTTAATGATCTTATATTAAGTAGTCCAAGTTTTAGATCTAAGGTGTTAGTGCTATCATGAGAACATGGATATATGTTGATAAGGTTATTTAAGCGGACTGATTGAGTTTTTCTGTGATTAAATTTAGTTTAAATTCGGGGCAAAGACACAGTCTCAATAAGGTTAATCTTGGGTGACGCCTCAAGGCGGATCGCAGACGGTTGGTTTAGCCTGTCTGTCTGCGGCCTGGTCCCGGCTCTGGATTGTCAGCAGCGGTTTACACTACTCTGCCGACTAACTAAAAGACTATGAGCTATGCTGCACGAAAGTAAGGCAGCACCCTCCTGCGTGGGGTGGACACCATCCCTACCTATGAGACCAGGCTTGCCCTCAGATCGTAACCAATTATCTATAAAGCCCACTTGATTTTCGGAACACCACTTGGACATCCAGCAGTTTAACGCCGTAAGCCTGCTGTAGGCCTCAGCGCCGCGCCGCATTGGGATGGGGCCAGAGCAGATTACAGCATCGGACATCATCTGGGCCTGTTTAATCACCTCTTTAATATTAGCCTTAGTTATCTCTGACTGTCGCAGACGGATATCATTGGCCCCTACATGAATGACTATCCTAGAATATCTCCTATCAGCTAATCTAAGGTTGCCACTAATGTCCGGCGCTCTGGCTCCCGATAAGCATCTAACTGTAAACATCAGTAAACAAGAGACTGCGCACCCGGACGCCGCATTCATTGTGGCCGGCAACTTCAATCACTGCAACCTGAGGACTGTCCTCCCCAAGTATCATCAGCACGTGGGCTTTCCAACGAGGGAGAGTAACATACTCGACCAAGTTTACAGCAACGTGAGGGGGGCCTATAGGGCCGTGCCTCTGCCGCACTTCGGACAGTCCGACTACATCTCCGTGTACCTCTACCCAGCATACAGACAACTCCTCAAGCAAGCACTTCCAGTCAGTAAAACTATCAAAGTGTGGAATGAAGAAACTGACTTGGTGCTTCAGGACTGCTTTGACAGTACAGACTGGGATGTATTCAGAACTGCTGCTATGAATGAGGACTGTACTGTTGATCTAGAGGACTATGCTTCTGGGGTAATGGGCTACATCAGCAGCTGTGTTGAAAGCGTTGTCCCTACAAGGCGCTGCAGAAAATATCCCAACCAGAAACCCTGGTTAAACGGTGAAGTTCAGACTACAAAAGGTCCAGATATGAGCTGCGTAGATCTATCAAAGAGGCCAAAAGACAGTACAGGCTGAAGCTGGAGGGCTACTACACCACCACGGACTCCCGGCGCATGTGGCAAGGACTACAGCACATCACCCACTACCAGCAGACGAGCAGGGCAGCTACAAACAGCCACAACACGCTACCTGATGAGCTAAATGAGTTTTATGCTCGCTTCAAGGTCCTCAACCCTGGCCGACCAAGAGACACTATGGCCACACGAAACACATCACTCACTGTGACATCAGTGGATGTGTGCAGGACCTTGAGGAGAATAAACCCACGGAGAGCAGCCGGCCCAGACAACATCCCCGGGCGTGCACTCAGGGTTTGCTCATTTATTTTATTTATTTATTTATTTATTTAACAGGGACAGTGCACATTAATCAACATCAATGTAAATGTGCCAGAGTTAGCTAAAAAGCTAATTTTCATCCGTAGTCCCTAGGCAGGTTGTTCTGGGCGGCCAGTGTCAACAGCTCAATGACGTTTACAAAACACCACCCCATATACATATATACATACATACACATACATACACATATACAAACACATAAAATATACATAGTTATCGGTGATTACAGATTTGGTTAGCTTTCAACCATGTCTTCAATTTATATTTAAAAATCAGATAATTTGTGCATGTTCGTAGCTCAGTTGGTAGACTATTCCAGTACTGGCTGGCTCTAATGGAAAAGACTGTTTGTCCAAACTTACTCCGTCTATATTGTACAATACAGTCCCCTCTAGTAAATGCTCTTGTTACCATACTACCCCTACTATCTTTTTGTTTTATAAACTGTCTCAATGGTGGAGGAGCAAGCCCATATAAAATCTTAAACATGAGACAGGCATCCAAGAGATGTTTAAAACTATCAAAACTGAGCAAGTTATACTTTTGTACTATATGACAATGATGATAACTATTAGGCTTCCTGTCTAGTATCTTTAGTGCTTGTTTATAAAGAGATTCAATAGGTTTCAAAATTGACAAACTTGTTTGTGACCAGCTTGTGAAACAATACGTTATATGGGAGACAATCATAGCATGCATAAAAAGTTTGGCTGCCTCTGTTGTTAGATACGGTCTTATGTGCCTGAAATTTGCCAAATTCAATTTAACAGTATTTATCACTTTTTTAACTTGATTTTTAAATGACAAGTTTGAATCTAGAATGATTCCAAGATATTTGGTATCAGATACTAGCTTTAGCTTTTCTCCCCTAACCAGCACATCAGCTTGAATCATTTCTGTCAATTTCTGTGAAAAAAACATGCAAACAGTTTTGTTTATGTTTAAATATAAACATGAATTAGATAGCCAATCAGATATTAAGACCATAGCTGCAGTTAACTCACTTGCAGCTTGCTGTTTGTTTTTAGCATGCACATAAAGAACAGTGTCATCAGCATACATCTGTATATTTACAGATGAGCAAACCGACGGCAGGTCATTAATGTATAAGCTAAATAAAATAGGGCCCAACACTGATCCTTGTGGAACACCAGTATTACAGCTTAAATATGTAGACTGAGTTTTACCAATGCGTACCCTTTGCTTCCTGTTTGATATATATGAGTTCATCCATTTAACAGAGTCAATAGAGAAATTAAAACAAGATAATTTAGACAAGAGTACCTTGTGATTTACAGTGTCAAATGCTCGTTTTAAATCCAAAAATACTGCTCCTATTACTCCACCTTTGTCTAGTTTTGATTTTACGCCTTCGAGAAAATAGCAAATAGCTGTTTCGGTTGAATGGTTAGAACGAAATCCAAACTGCATTGAATGTAGAGGAGTGTAACTCTTATTCAGGTGAGCTGTCAACTGCTGTACCACCCACTTCTCAGCCACCTTGGAAACCGCAGGTAGAATACTAATAGGTCTATAATTTTCTACAACTGTTCGATCACCTGCCTTAAAAATGGGTGTTATGACAGCCGACTTCCATGCACTTGGAAAAATTCCTTGCCTAATTGAGTGATTAATCAATTTAGCAATTGGACTAGCCAGGATACCCTTGTGTAGTTTTAAAAATGTCGTGTCCAAACCATAAACATCCTTTGCTTTAGAGTCTCTTAACGAATTTATAATGTTTAATACTGCAGATTCTGTTGTTTCCATTATTCTAAAAATTGGTATATCATCATCAATGATTGTAGATATTATAGTCTTAGAGGAAAAACTCTGGGTTAACTGCTCAATTGAATTTATAAAAAAGTTATTAAAGGTATTTGCTATCATATCATGATCCTGAATTAAGGTTCCATTTACTTTGAGTTCATATTCCTTTGTTCTCTGATCATTATTCCTTCCAGTTAATTTATTAAGATTCTGCCAAATCATCTTCCCATTTCCCCTTGCATTATCGATTATTTTAATAAAAAACTCAGCTTTAGCCTTCCTTATATTCCTTACTACCTTATTTCTCAAAGATGTAAAGATAAGTCTGTCATTATTTAGACCCGTTTTCAATGTTCTTTTTAGTGCAAAATCTCGCTCTTTCATTTGTTGCAAGAGGGCATCATTAAGCCATGGTAAAGTCTCCCTTTGCCTAGGTTTGGACTGTACCTTCCTAGTAAAAGAAGACATCACTTTATTGATGGTTGACAAGAAGATGTCACAATTGTCATCAATGTCTTTACAGGACAAAATATTAAGCCAGTCAATTTGTTTTAAGGCATTTTCAAGATTATGCATTTCACTTTTTGGGATTTTCTGATAATAATGTTTTGGTTTAATAATGTTTTTGAAACGTTTTTTGGTTAATTTCCTTACCACTAATATAAAATTATGGTCAGATAAACCTGTTAACAAATTGGAAGATTTAGTTATTCTCTCTTGTCTATTTGTAAACATTAAGTCAATTTGCGTCTGAGAACATTTAGTTACCCTTGTTGGTCCTTGTACAAGCTGCGTAAGACTGAATTTATCTGTTATCTCCTTAAGTCTTTTCCTATCCTGTTTATTCTCCCAGTTGATGTTAAAATCACCCATAAGTATTAGCTCTTTCTTTTCATCGCATTCTTTAAGAATGCTATAAAGATGTTCGTAAAATAAGCTATTAGATGATGGTGGTCGATATAAGCAGATAACAATGAAGGACATTTCTGGAGACAATGAAACATTCAGCCCAATACATTCTATATCCATTTCATGCGACCATTCAATAAGGCTGCATTTAATTGTCTCTTTAACGTAGATTAACAATCCTCCACCCCTACCCTCATTTCGATCCTTCCTAAACACATTATATCCAGCAATATTAAGACACGCTGTAGGAGAGAATTTGTTTAACCATGTTTCTGAAATACCTACAAGATCTAGATTAGAATCAGTCAACAAATGTTCCACCTGATTACTCTTTGATATAATACTGCGAATATTTAAATGTCCACACATCAGTCCCTTTGGCTTGGACCGTGGATCCCAGAGAAGTTTTGCATGATTAAGAGTCCGCAAAAAGTTCATTTTATGAAGTTTTCTAATCGCTGGATTCAGTCCATTCAGTTTTTGTTTATGTAGAGACGCTGTGCTGGGTCTCACGGCTAGATTAGACAGTACGTTCAGTGTTTGGGACTCACCGACTCCGGGTGAACCCCGCCGTTCCCCGCACGTGTTCTCCCTCGCGGCCACAGGCACGACCCGGACGGAGACGGAGTCGGGCACGTCCACAACGGAGGGCAACATCCGCCCACGACACGCACAGTCCGCCGCACCGCCATCAATCCCGCACGCGTATGCCGACAAAGCCGAAATGGAGCCGAACCCAGTCACCCCCGAAGAGGACACCGTTTCACCACCGGCAACCGACCGCGGCCCCGGATTCAACTGGACATCTCCAGCCAACAGAAGGACCGCCGTCAGGTAGAACATCTCCCGGTACGGTGATCTTGATTTCACGGTCCCTCGGTGGCGGGTTGGTAGAATAGCTCGACCATTATTTAAAATTGCGGCATAGGTTGCATGTTGACTCCATGTATTAAGAGTAACATCGCTCGGCAGATCTCGAGGATCAGTTTGATTTGTGGGTGCATAACAGCAGCGCACAGAGAGTAGAAGTAACACAAACACATAACTTAACACAACTGCTCTCAGAGCAAACTTTGAGGCAATCTGTTGCTGGAGTGTAATAATTTCATGTATAGATTTAAAACACAAACCAATTTCACTGAGACTGTTTGTAAGTGCTCCGGCAGCACCTGCCTGGCTGCCGGCTTGCACCGCCATCTTCTCATCAGAACTGGTCGATGTGTTTGTGGACATATTCAATCTGTCCCTTGCGCAAGCTTTTGTGTCATCCTGCTTCAAGTCAACCACCATCGTACCCCTCCCAAAGAAAAGCATTGTGACCAGCCTAAATGACTATCGCCCTGTTGCACTCACCCCAATCGTGATGAAGTGCTTCGAGAGAATAGTCATGACTCACATCCAAGAGACCATTCCAAACACCATAGACCCTCTTCAGTTTGCATACTGACGGAACAGGTCCACATATGACGCAGTGAACATAGCCCTTCACACAGCCCTCACACACCTGGAGGGCAAGGACACCTATGTCAGGATGCTCTTCATTGACTACAGCTCAGCATTTAACACGGTCATCCCACACAAACTCTCAGAAAAGATCCTCACCCTCGGACTGACACCTGCTCTCTGCAACTGGGTGCTGAGCTTTCTATCAGATAGACCCCAGTCAGTCAGAGTCGGCAGCCACACATCCAGCACAAGGACAGTCAGCACAGGGGTCCCACAGGGCTGTGTGCTGAGCCCCCTTCTGTACACACACTTCACGTATGACTGCGTGTCCTCCCAGAACAACACCAGCATCATCAAGTTCGCTGATGATACTACAGTCGTTGGACTGATCACTGGTGGGGATGAGACAGCATACAGGAAGGAGTTGGCTGAGCTGGTGGCCTGGTGTCATAACAACAATCTCTCCTTGAATGCAGACAAGACCAAGGAAATGATTGTTGATCCAAGGAGAAAGCGGGAGCTACACACACCCCTGTATGTTGGTGAGACAGAGGTAGAGAGGGTGAAAACCTTCAAATTCCTCGGTATCCACATTAGTGAGGATCTCACCTGGTCTCACAATACACACCTCATCATCAGGAAGTCCCAGCAGCGATTGTACTTTCTGAGAAGGCTGAGGAAATTAGGCATGCCAGCCAAAATTCTCAACACCTTCTACAGGAGTACGATCGAGAGTGTTCTTACCAGCTCCATCACGGTCTGGTATGGAAACTGCACTGCTCAGGACAGGAAGGCTCTCCAGCGTGTGATCAAAACTGCCCAGTCCATCTCAGGAGCAGCCGTTCCCTCACTACAGGACATTTATCACACCAGGGTCATCAGAAGGGCACAAAACATCATCAGGGACAGTACACACCCCCAGCACAAACTCTTCACACTCCTACCTTCAGGCAGATGTTACAGGAGTGTGAAGTCCAGGACAACTAGACTGACCAACAGTTTCTATTCACAGGCCATCAGGCTGGTGAACACCTCACTAACTACCTCTTCCCCCCTCCCAATCTGAACTGATTTAACCTTGCACTCAACAACTGCACCTTACCTGCACTGTACTGCTGCTGTTAGAACAATACTGTTTACATCTATTACTGCACAGAGTAATATTGTTTACTGTTTACTGTTTACATCTGTTTTCATCTGTCACTTGGTGCACTTTATGAACAGCTGCTACACTTATTTGCACATACACACATGTAACTTTAATTTTATTTCAACTTTGCATATACTGTACACTTTTTGCTTTTACCTTTTACTACAGTTTTAGAGCGATTCTTATATTTTCCTTTTGTTATTCTCTTAAGAGTATATATGGTGAATGGAGGAACAGCAAAGTAAGAATTTCATTGTACAGTGCAACTGCCTGTTCTGCTCTGCACATGACAATAAAACTCTTGAATCTTGAATCTTGAAAAGCTTGTGGGTGCCTGTCGGGGCAGTAACCCAAGAACCCCCTGGTGGACACCAGTGGTTGACTTAGGCCATCAAGCTGAAGAAAGAGGCCTTTAGGGACTGGATGGCCCAAAGGATTCCAGACTCAGCAGAGAGGTACTGACAGGTGAAGTGTATTCGGCAAGGGTGGAGAAACTCTGACTTCAAATGAGGATATTGTCAGCCAGTGGAAGGAGCATGTCGAAGAACTCCTTAATCCGGGAAACATGCCTCCCTCACAGGAGTCAGGGCTGGAGGCCTCTGGTGTATCAAGCTCCATTTCCCTGGTGGAGGTCACTGAGGTAGTTGGCAAGCTCTTCAGTGGCAAGGCACCGGGGGTGGATCAGATTCTTCTGGAGATGCTTAAGGCTCTGTGGGGCTGTCGTGGCTGACACGCCTCTGCAATATTGCATGGACCTCAGGAACAGTACCCTTGGACTGGCAGACCGGGTGGTGGTCCCCATTTTTTTAAAAATGGGACCGGAGGGTGTGTGTCATCTATCGGAGTATCACACTGCTCAGCTCCCTGGGAAAGTCTATGCCAAAGTGCTGGAAAGGAGACTCCAACCGATAGTTGAAACTTGATTGAGGAGGAACAATGCGGATTACGTCCCGGCCATGGAACAATGGACTAGCTTTTCACCCTCTTGTGGATTGTTGAGGGGGCATGGAAGTTTGCCAACCCAGTCTACATGTGTTTTGTGGATTTGGAGAAGGCTTACTACCAGTTTCCCTGAGATATCTTGTGGGAAGTCCTCCGGGAGTATGGGGTACCGCGGCTACTACTCCAGGCCATTCGGTCTCTGGACTTCCGGAGTGATAGCTGTGTTTGTATACTCAGCATTACGTCAGACCCTTTCAGTATTAGTGTTGGGCTCTGGCAGGGTTGTGCCTTGTCTCCACTCCTGTTTGTGATATTCATGGACACGGTGTCAAGGCGTAGCCAAGGTCAGGAGAGCATTATGTGTGGAGGCCGGAGGGTGGCATTTCTGCAGATGATGATGTTCTTTTGGCTGAATCTCATGGTTGCCTCCAGCACTCACTGGAGCGGTTTGCAGCTGAGTGTGAAGCGGTTGGTATGTGGATCAGCACCTCCAAATTTGAGTCCATGGCCCGGAAAAGGATGGCATGCCCACTCCAGGTAAGGGGAAAGGACTTGCCCCAGGTGGAGGAGTTTAAGTATCTCTGGGTCTTGTTCACGAGTGATGGGAAGAGAGATCGTGAGATCGGCCGCAGGCTGGGACAGGCAGCACCAGTAATGTGGTCACTGTACCAGACTGTAGTGGAGAAGAGGGAGCTGAGCCATAAGGCAAAGCTCTCTGTTTACTGGTTGGTCTACATCCCGACCATCACCTATGGTCATGAGCTGTGGGTACTGACCGAAAGAATGATAGTGCAAATACAAGCAGCGGAAATGAGCTTTCTTCGCAGGGTGGTGGGCTCCACACTATTTGATAGGGTGAGGAGATTGGCCACCTGGGAGGAGCTTGGAGTAGAGCCACTACTCCTCTGCATTGAGAAGAGCCAGCTGAGGTGGTTTGGGCATCTGATTCGGATGCCCCCTGGATGCCTCCCAGTGGGGGTGTATCAGGCACGGCCTACTGGGATAAGGCCCTGGGTCATCCTAGGACCCACTGGAGGGATCTTCAAGTTAGCCTGGGAGTAGCTTGGGGTCCCTGGGAATGAGCTGGAGGAAGTTGCAGGGGACAGGGTCATCTGGGATTCTCTCTTCCCTGTCTGGATTAAGCAGTCAACGATGATGATGATGAAGATGATGATGATAACAACTTTTTTTCCTGGCTGCTGAGACATGGTGACACAACCAAATGCCAGAGGTGGGCAAAAGTCCCTACATTTTCATCAGAGATTAAAGAGAAACAAGAGTTTGCCATTTAAATAACAGGACACAATGAATTATTCTTAACATAACCAAGGACATGGCCGAACATGGTAAAAATAGTCCATTTTGAATTTAGGTTGACCTTAAATAAAATTTTTGGAAGTTGTAAAGAACACCAGCCTCTCCATAGATCACCACCTTATCGTGGTGGAGGGGTTTGCATGCTTGAATGATCCTAGGAGCTATGTTGTCTGGAGCAAAAGATCCTGGTAGGGTCTCCCATGGCAAACTGGTCCTAGGTGACAGGTCAGACAAAGTGTGATCCATAATTACCCTTATGAAAATAATAAGAAAACAGGACTTGTCTAACCTGCCCGGAATAGGGTTACCGGGGCCCCACCCTGGAGCAATGCCTGGGGGAGGGGCTTGTCAGCGAGTGTCTGATGGCCAGGCATTTACTCATGGTGCCCGGCCGGGCCCAGCCCGAAGGAGTTACATGAGTCCCCCCTCCCATCGATGGTGGGTCAGTAGTAAGTAAGCAGTAGTAAGGGTTTGGTGCTTTGTGGATCAGGCAGCGTCTGAAGGCATGGGCCTTGGCGTTCTGATCCTTGGTTGCTGAAACTGGCTTTTGGAACTTGGAATGTTACCTCACTGGCGGGGAAAGAGCCTGAGTTGGTGCCCAAGGTTGAGAGATACTGGCTAGATATAGTCGGGCTCACCTCAACACACAGCTTGGGCTTTGAGTCCAATCTCCTTGAGAGGGGCTGGACTTTTCTGGAGTTGCCCATGGTGAGAGGAGGCGGGCAGGTGTGGGCTTTCTCATAGCCCCTCGCCTCGGCACCTGTATGTTGGGGTTTTCTCTGGTGGACGAGAGGGTAACTTCCCTATGCCTTTGGGTTGGGGAATGGGTCCTGACTTTTGTCTGTGCTTATGCACTGAACAGCAGTTCAGAGTACCCAGCCTTCTTAGAGTCCTTGGGAAGGATGCTTGAAAGTGCTCCTCCTGGAGACTCTATTGTCCTACTGGGGGACTTCAATGCTCACGTAGGCAATGACAGTGAGACCTGGAGGGCTGTGATTGGGAAGAATGGCCTCTCTGATCTGAACCCGAGTGGTGGTCAGTTTTTGGACTTCTGTGCAAACCAGAGTTGTCCATCACGAACACCATGTTTGAACACAAGGATGTCCATAAGTGCACATGGCATCAGGAGACCCTAGGCTGCAGTTCAATGATTGACTTTGTAGTTGTGTCATCGGACTTGCGGCCATGTGTTTTGGACACTCGGGTAAAGAGAGGAGCTGAGCTGTCAACTGATCACCACCTGGTGGTGAGTTGGATCAGGTGGTGGGGGAAGATGCCGGTCAGACCAGGCAAACCCAAACGTATAGTGAGGGTTTGCTGGGAATGTCTGGCAGAAGAACCTATCAGATTGATCTTCAACTCACACCTCCATCAGAACTTTGACCGGATATCAGCGGAGGTGAGAGACATTGACTCAGAATGGGCCATGTTCCACTCCTCCATTGTTGAAGCGGCTGATTGTAGCTGTGGCCGCAAGGTAGTTGGTGCCTGTCAGGGCGGTAATCCTCGAAGCAGGTGGTGGACACCTCACGTGAGAGAGCCTGTCAAGCTGAAGAAGGAGTCCTACCGGGCATGGTTGGCCTGTGGGACACCAGAGGCAGCTGGCAGGTATCGACAGGCCAAGCGATCTGCAGCTTCAGTCGTCGCCAAGGCAAAAACCCGGGTGTGGGAGGAGTTTGGTGAGGTCTTGGAAAGTGACTAAGTCGGCTCCGGAACGATTCTGGCAAACCGTCAGGCGACACAGAAGGGAAAAGCAGTGTGCCACTAGCACTGTATATAGTGGAGATGGTGTGTTGTTGACTTCGACTGAAGACGTCATTGGGTGGTGGAAGGAATACTTTGAGGACCTTCTCAATCCCACCAACACGTTCTCCAGTGAGGAGGCAGAGTCTGGGTACATGGGAATAGGCTTGTCCATTACTGAGGCCAAAGTCGCTAAGGTAGTTAAAAAGTTCCTTGGTGGCAAGGCTCCAGGGGTGGATGAGATCCATCCGGAGTTCCTCAAAGCTCTGCATGTTGTGGGGCTGTCTTGGCTGACACACCTTTTCAATGTTGCATGGACATTGGGGGCAGTGCCATTGGATTGGCAGACTGGGGTGGTGGTGCCTCTTTTTAAAAAGGGGACCAGAGGGTGTTTTCCAACTACAGGGGAATCACACTCCTCAGCCTCCCTGGTAAGGTCTATGCAGGGATACTGGAGAAGAGAGTCTGGCTTATAGTCAAACCTCAGATTCAGGAGGAGCAGTGCGAGTTCCGCCCTGGTCGTGGAACACTGGTCCTACTCTTCACCCTCACCAGGATTCTGGAGGGTTCATGGGAGTTTGCCCAACCAGTCCACATTTGTGGATTTGGAGAAGGCATTCAACTGTGTTCCCCAGGGTATTCTGTGGGAGGTGCTTTGGGAGTACAGGGTGCATGGCTCTTTGCTACGAGCCATTCAGGCCCTGTACAAACAAAGCAGGAGTTTGGTTCGCATGGCTGGCAGTAAGTCAGACTCGTTCCCCGTGAGAGTTGGACTCTGTCAGGGCTGCCCTTTGTCACAGATTCTATTCATAATTTTCATGGATAGAATTTCTAGGCGCAGTCAGAGGATGGAGGGTGTCTGGTTTGGTGACCTCAAGGTCACATCGCTGCTGTTTGCAGATCATGTGGTCCTATTGGGGACATCAGGCCATGAACTTCAGCTTTCGCTGGATCGGTTTGCAGCCGAGTGTGAAGTGGCCAGGATGAGAATCGGTGCCTCCAAATCCAAAAAGGCCATGGTTCTCAGGCGGAAAAGGGTGGAGAGCCCTCTCTGGGTCGGGGATAACCTCTTGCCTCAAGTGGAGAAGTTAAACTATTTTGGCGTCTTTTTCACGAGTGATGGAACAAGGGAGAGGGAGATTAACAGATGGATTGGTGCTGGGTCAGCAGTGATGCGGGCTCTTTACCGGTCTGTTGTGGCAAAGAAAGAGCTGAGCCATAAGGCAATGCTCTCAATTTACCAGTCAATCTACATTCCCACCCTCACCTATGGTCATTTTAGATTTACAGCATGTAGCAGACGTTCTTATCCAGAGCGACTTACAAGAAGTGCTTTGTCAATCTAGAGAAAGTATCTTTGCTAGTTACCAATAGCTTAGAGAAAAAGGCAGTTCTGAGCTCAGATACTGCTAGAAAGAAATATGTCACTGCAGACACCAAGAGAAAAGAAACAGAGTTGAACACAGAACTCTGTGCAATTCAATGCAATACAATAACAATAACATACAATACAATAAACTACAATACAGAGTGCAGTACAATAAAATAAGTGCTGCTTATAGTTCAATGCTCATTTAAGTGCTGTGTAAAGAGATGAGTCTTCAGTCTGCGTTTGAAGACAGCAAGAGACTCTGCTGTTCGGACAGCCAGTGGGAGTTCATTCCACCACCTGGGTGCCAGTACAGAGAACATTCTCGACGCTTGTCTTCCGTGCATCTTGAAGGATGGCAGGTCAAGCTGAGCTGTACTCGAAGCTCGAAGGGCTCGTGGTACAGTTCAAGATTTCACCATTGCCATCAAGTAGGTAGGGGCTGGTCCATTTTTGGCTTTGTAGGCAAGCATTAGGGTTTTAAATCTGATGCGCGCAGCTAAAGGAAGCCAGTGTAGGGAGCGCAGCAATGGGGTGACGTAGCTGAACTTGGGCAGATTGAAGACGAGTCATGCTGCCGCATTCTGGATGAGTTGCAGAGGCTTGATGGTCTGCATGGGAAGACCAGAAAAAGAGTGAGTTGCAGTAGTCCAGCCTTGGGTCACACCAAGACTTCTTGCCTCTGCAGATGGAACAATCAGGGAGTTCTCGAATGAGATGGCAAGATCATGATGAGGACCTGTAGTCGCAGGGATGAATATCAGCTCAGTCTTGCTGGGATTGAGCTTCAGGTGGTGGGCTGCCATCCATGTAGAGATGTCAGACAGGCATGCCGAGATGCGACTGGAAACCTGTGTGTCAGAGGGAGAGAAAGAAAACATAGTTGAGTGTCATCAGTTTAACAGTGGTAAGAGAAGCCATGAGAAGATATTACATCACCAAGAGAGCTTGTTTAAAGAGAAAAGAGAAAAGGACCCAGGGCCGAGCCTTGGGGGACGCCAGTGGAGAGCCTGCATGGAGCGGATGTGAACCCTCTCCATGTTACCTGATAAGAGCGATCCTCAAGATAGGAATTGAACCACTTCCACGCATAACCAGTGATTCCGAGGTTGGTGAGGATGTCCAGAAGGATCGTATGGTTGACTGTGTCAAAAGCTGCTGAGAGATCAAGAAGGATCAGGAAGACAATTTGGGCTATCTTGCAGATTGGAGGTTCTCAGTCACTGTGATGAGGGCAGTTTCTGTAGAGTGTGCTGGTTTGAAGCCAGACTGGTTGGGGTCTTGGAGCTGGTTCTGTGTGAGAAAGAGAAAAAGTTGGTTATAGACTGCATGTTCAAGAACTTTTGAAAGGAAAGAAAGAAGTGATACCGGTGTGTAGTTGTTGACATCAGAGCTGTCAAGCATGGGTTTCTTCAAGATGGGGAGTACTCTTGCCATCTTGAAAGTTGCTGGAACTTCACCTGACGCCAAAGACTCGTTGATGAGAAACGTGATGAAGGGCAATAGGTCCTCAGAGATTGACTGAAACAAAGCAGATGGGATTGGATCCAGTGGGCATGTGGTTGGGTTACTGGATTTGATCAGTTGAAGGACAGCATCTGTGGAAAGAGAAGAGAAACAGTTTAAGGGATCGAGAATGAGATGATGCGGTCTAGTGGAAGGTGTGGGGACAGAGGGAAAAGACTGGTGGATTCTATCAACCTTCTCCTCAAAGAAGGTGACAAAATCCTCAGGAGTGAGAGAACAGGGTGCAGGAGGAGGAGGAGGGTTGAGAAGAGAGGAGAAAATGTTGAAGAGCTTGCGTGGATCACATGCTGATGCTTCCAGTTTCCCTTTGTAAAATGATGACTTTGCAGCAGTAACTTCAAGTGAGAACTTGGAAAGGAGAGATTGATAGGAGTGAAGATCTGAGTCAAGCTGGGATTTCCTCCACCTTCTCCCAGCCTTCCTTAGATCTTGTCGGTTGCTGCGCAGAACACCTGTCAGCCAGGGGGCAGGTGGGGAAGATCTTGCTGGCCTGGAGGAGAGAGGACACAGGAGGTTAATTGCGGATGAGAGTGAAGAAAGGAAAGCATCCGTGGCCTTGTTCAGTGAGAGAGAGGAAAATGAGTCAGGATGGGGAAGGGTGTTCAGGATGGTTGAGGTGAAAGATGAGGAAGGAGTGGAGTGCAAGTTGTGCCGAGAAGAGGAGTACAAAGGGGTGTAATGGACAGGATTAACAGGGAGGGCAAGTGAGAAAGATAGGAAATGGTGATCAGAGCGATGCATGGGAGTTACGGTCACAGGATAGGGTGAGAAGTTCAGTCATCCGGGAGGGACTCAGAGTAGAGCTGCTGCTTCTCCATGTTGAGAGGAGCCAGCTGAGGTGGTTCAGGCATCTGGTTAGGATGCCTCCTGGATGGCTCCCTCGTGAGGTGTCACAGGCAAGTTCACCTGGGAGGAGACCCCGGGGAAGACCCAGGACACGTTGGCATGTCTATATTGCCCAGCTGGCCTGGGAGTGCCTCGGAATCCCCCCGGGGAGCTAGTGGAAGTGGCTGGGGAAAGGGGGGTCTGGGCCTCATTGCTTAGGATGCTGACCCCGCGACCCGAACCCCAGAGAAGTGGAAGATAATGGATGGATGGTGATGAACAGCATTTATTGACAAGTTTTTCAAAGTATTCTTGAGCCCATGTGGTGATATCCATCACCGAGACATGATGGTTTTTAATGTAGAGCTGGCTGAGGGATCGAATGTCATAGGAATTCAGTTGTGTTTTTTGCCCTCGACCTTTACATGAACACAAATTTGTCATGGTTCCCTGAATCTTTTAATGATACAATGCACCGAGGATGGTAAAATCCAAGAAACTCTTGCAATGACTTGTTGAGAAACATTGTTCTTTAAGTATTGCATTACGTTCTCATGCATTTGTTGCGAAGTGGCTCATCCTTTTTCAATAAGTCCTTGTACACACATACGTATATATATATATATATATATATATATATATATATATATATATATATATATATATATATGCAATCAAGGATGCTTTACATAAACACATACATAGGGAAAAATAAGCAGTCAAGGAGGAAGAACATGAAAAATAAAAGTCTTTAAATCAGATTTGAAAGTAGAGAAAGAAGAGCAGTCACAGAGGGATTGAGCAAGAGAAATCCAGAGTTCGGGGACTATGGCAAAGTCTAGTGCGTGGGACAGTAAATAAGTTATTACAAGATATGTATGTAAATTGCACATGTATATCCTTGTTTTACTGAAACACTAGCAAGTTGTGCTGTCTGTGATTCATCAAAGTCACTTAAATATTTGCCTTCCTTTTGCCATCTTAATCAAGATCACCTGGACATTTTTATATATGCTACAGACCATTTAAAGAAACCATCACCACATCTTACATTTCTCTGCTTCATTGTCATTGCTAGATTTATGAGAGCTCGTTCACAATAACAAAGATCATTATCATACCCTTTATAATGTCTGCTGTATAACATTAAGCATGTAACTTAAAGTACTTATACTGAGTTATGCCATTCATTTTAAGGTATCTCATATAGTACTTAATAAATGAATTTGAAAATGCAGAATTAAAGAAAGTGTTAATAAAAACAGTAACAGAGTTGACTTTCTGTTTCAGAGGCACAGGCCTCACAGCAGCCTAATATAAGGTTATCAGTCATCAGATCATGTAGGCTTGATTTATGTATGAAGGAATTTTTTATAAATAACAAGAAATTATTGTAAAACCGTTAGTATGCTAGTCCTTTCAGAAATTGGCATGTTATTATGCAAGGAGTGCCAGAACATAAAATATATGCCATAGGTTCTCTGTAGTATTGCACAAGACAGTCACCAAAACATATATTCAGAGGCAGACAAATTTACAATATCAATTAGCTTAGCATTCAAAGAGTGGCATGATAATGAGGGATTCTTAATCAGACTCTTACAAGAGAGTTCTCTAACATGAAGCCACATTCAGTTCACTGTATTGCTACATGGTAGCAATGAGAAACAAGATTTATTGATATCTGCAAATTAAATAGCAAAGAAGCTATTTAATGCAATGAAGAAATCTTTAATCTCTTAAAGTAGTTACATTCTCTACACTGAAACTCAGGTGTTTGGTGCTTTGTTTTCAGATAAGATGTAATTTTGTTTACACCTTACATAGTATAGCATAGCAGTGCAAAATTTCTCATCTCCTAGGCCATAGACAAGTGTACTAACTGCCCTGGCAATGACATTGAATGTAAAAAAGTTGAAAGAGCAGACTGACAGATATAACTGAATGTCTATTTGTATGACCATTGCTTCAATATATGGACTAACAATTTCAAAGGTGCAAAGCATAAGCTGAAGCATGTAACGATTGCCTATAGGTATTGTACTACTGCGCATACGCGAGGGAGTTGTAGCCCCTCCGTGCAAGATGGTGAGCTGCTGTAGCCCAGCCGCCGGTCTGCTGTAACTATCTTCTGAGTTATCTGGACAGTGATGGTGAGATAAGTGGGTGACCTATCATTAAATACAATTGGCGCCCGAACTTTTCCTTTACCTTCGGCTCTCGGTTGAAGCTAGCTCTGGTTGCTAACCCACCTAGCTAACTGGACACTTACTGCTCATGCCAGGTTCACGAACCGCGTGTGGGACTTTAACCATATTTTCAGCTTTTTCGGTGAGTGCGCCTGTTTTTCTACTTTTTTCCCTACCGGGGACCGCTGTCGGTCCGGGAAACCGTTAGATGGCTAGGCTAATGCTGCTCTGCCGAGGTTACGTAGTGGGGATAGACATTTATTAACGTCGGACAATTTTTTTGCACCCTGTTCATTTCTGTTTTTGGTGGAGTTTGGAAAAGAAGTGGACTTTTTGGGACTTTGTGTGGGTCGGCCACTAAACTTTTGCCCGCGGGACCTGTTGGACGGACTGAACTGGCTGCCTGCATGGTTTGCCTGCCAGGTTCTGTAGCCACCGAATGCAGAGGACTGACGCGTTTGATCTGACTTTTTTTCTTTTCTTTTTCCTCTTCACTGCCGCCTGTTTTTCTCAGTTGGACGGCAAGTGTTTTTCTCGCTCGTGGACTGGACCTCCAGCTCGCTGTGTGTACTTATCGGCGGACTGTATGGAGGTTCCATGCTGCTGCTGCGTGACGTCAGCGGCAGGACTAGCGAGAGGATTGGACAGTGGGTGTGTTCACAGAGCTCCCACGCAGGAGTGCAGTTCATCGCTCAGGTGGTAAAGACCATTCACTTTAGCTCTAAAGAGATGGACCTGAGTGTAAAACATTTCTTTGTGTAATGGCCTTTATTCATTTCGTGTTAGTGGTTTAAACAGAGGGTATTGTCAGCACTTTTAAGTTTACTGTAAGGTAATGAAAAAAAAAGGGAAAAAAAACTAGACTTTACACCTAGACAGATATATATATAGGTATATGTGTATGTATTCTGGTGTTGTTGTTTAGTTTGTTTGTTTTATCTTTTTTTATCTTGAGCCTGATAAGATAGTGCTTTGGTGCCAGTAGAATAACAATTCGGGTATGGCACATTTTCCTGACAAAATGGTTGACAGTGATGATGACTGTGCACCGTGTGACTTTAGTCCAGAACCACATGCTAGAGATATGCAGGAACAAATGGACCTGTTGAGACAGGAAATGGGGGTTCTAAGAGACTGTTTGAGTAGTTCCTTATACATGCAGACATAATTTCTTAAACAGTGGAAACACGATGCTAAGCTCTATGCTCCTAGCCATTGTTACATGGTCCAACCTGCTAAGTGCCTCCACACCCCATTCGAATAACCACGCTGGCCCATGTCCATCCACCAATGGCCAACCTTACGCTTGCAGAGCACCTGAAGGTCAAAGAACTGCTCATTGTTCAATACCACAGACCTGTCCTGTTTCTGGTGCTACAGGTCACAGTTTTGAGCCATACTCACATAGCACGTTCTTTCCTGGGGCTATGCCAAATACCCCTTACTACACAGACAGCTGCTCTGGTGGTCGTCTATTGTCTGATTCATCTGTTCTCAGTAGCACATCGAGGGTGTTGACTTCACTATTGCAACAATCTAAACTGGAACCTCCAGTGTTTAATAATTCAAGCAGCATTTCTCCTGAAGATTGGCTTCATGCTATGGATTCTTACAAGCATGATGTCGGGTTGTCCGATGCTCAAGTCTTGTCAGAACTGCCAAGGTTCCTTAGAGGTGAGCCTAGTCGTTGGTTTCAGGTGCTCAAACCTCATCTTTTCAAATGGGCCCAGTTCACTGAACTTTTTCAAAAAGCTTTCTTACCATTCGATAACCAAGAAAGAATTTGGAGAAACATTTTAGACCACGTCCAAGCTCCTGACGAGCCCCTGCCGACCTTTGTAGCACATATGCTGTGTGAATTTGCTAGACTCAGAAATCCACCACCTGAAAAAGAACAGGTTGAGATTATTTGTAAACATGCTTTGGAGAAGTATACTGTTGCTCTTTACGGCACGTCTGTTCTGTCAGTCGCAGACTTATTGCTGCGCGCCCATGAACTGCATGCAGCCCTGTGTCACCGCGATCATGTTAAGCCACCGCCTCCCCCCGAGGGCGGTTACATCTGTGTTCTGTTATGGGTGTTCCCTGCCTGGTTTTACTGCGCGTACCTGCCCTCAGTGCAATTCTTTGGATCAGCGGGAGAAAGAAAGAGGGGTTGGCGCGATGACTGAGAGGACTGGTGAGAAGGCCTCACCGCAACCTCGTGGCCCACCAGGCATGCCGCACATTAACCGGAGTCAGGCCAAGAAAGGAGGCCAGCCCCAGGGAAACTTAAAAGGGGGGAGTTTGTATCGATGAGGCACCCCTTCCCCCCAGGAACTAGTTGAGCCTCACACAAATGCCACTGGTGTCAACCTTCTAGGACACATCGAGGACACTTCATCCACTGTGTTCTGGAATACTCCATTCTGTGTCACATTAAAGCTCAAGAACCATGTGGTAACAGCAACCTTGGACACCGGCGCTTCACTTTCGGCCATACAGGCGACATATGCAGAGAAAAATTCAAGTGGAAAGAGTAAGTGTACGCCATGGACGGCTCCTCCACTACGACTGGCTGACTCATCACACTGTAACCCAATTGGTGTCACCTGGCTTCCAGTATGGTTACAGGGGCAACGGTTCTTTCACCGGTTTGTGATTCTTAGCCAGATGTCTTCTCCAGTCATTCTGGGCATGGATTTTATGCTTCGTGCGTCTATCACCATTCATGTGCCAAGTAGGACAGTGTCTATTGGTACCAAGGCAGACCAAAAGAGGGGTGCACAAGGTGATGCACCCATACTTGAAGAGACCGTGTGTGCTTTAGAGGGTCCAGACCTAACCTGCTCACAGGAGGACGCCAGTGCCATTTCTGTTAAAGTAGGCGAATCTTCTTTAAGCCACGATCAGAAAGAGAAGTTGCATGCGCTCTTGGGGGACTTTCAGGGTCTGTTCTCTGGCCGCCTTGGTCATACCAGTCTAGCAGAGCATCGTATTGAGACCGGGGACGCCAAGCCCATTAATCTCCCCCCCTACCGCACCTCTCCATTGAAAAAGAAACTAATTGAGGGACAAATACAAATAATGTTGGAGGAAGACATAATTGAACCAGCTTCAGGCCCATGGGCAGCACCAGTGGTTATTGTGCCAAAAGCCTCAGGGGAGCCTAGGTTTTGCGTTGATTACAGGGGACTGAACTAGGTGAAAGTCAAAGATCGTTACCCACTACCTAGAGTGGACGAATCATTGGACTTCTTAGTAAGGGGAAAGTTCATTTCCACGATAGACTTGGCCCGAGGATATTGGCAGGTTGGGGTCGAAGAGAGTTCACGGCCGAAAACTGCATTTGCTTCCCACTGTGGCCACTTCCAGTTTAAAGTTCTCCCATTCGGCCTCTGTAACTCGCTAGCCACATTCCAAAGACTGATGAACACAGTTTTAGCAGGCCTTGTGTATAGGTGCTGTGCAGTTTACCTGGATGATGTGATGATTGCTTCACCAACTTTTGAACAACATCTCCTTGACCTGAGGCAAGTGTTCTCTAGGCTTGAGTCCGCTGGACTATCTTTGAAGTTAGGGAAGTGTCAGTTCTGTTTGGATGAGCTCAAGTTCCTGGGTTATAGGGTCACTCCTCAGGGTATCCTCCCTGATATGGACAAGGTGAGAGCAGTGACAGCATTCCCAGTGCCAACTGATGTGAGACAAGTAAGACAGTTTTTAGGTTTAACCAGCTACTACAGAAGGTTCATAGGCGGTTATGCACAGCAACCTGAACCCCTGTTCGCACTGACCCATCAAGATTCTTTGTTCCTCTGGGATGAGAACTGCCAGCAGGCAATGGACTTCTTAAAAGACCGCCTCACCTCGGCACCTATATTGTGTTTCCCTGATTTTGAGCGTGCATTCTATCTGCATACAGATGCATGTGACATGGGGCTAGGGGCAGCGCTCATGCAGCAGGACGATACTGGAAAGGAGGTGGTTGTAGCATATGCCAGTCGCACCCTACACAAGTCTGAAAAACCCTATTCGACAACCGAAAAAGAATGTCTAGCGGTGATCTGGGCGCTCGAGCATTTTAGACCATACATCGAAGGGCTTCCAGTTACGGTCTATACAGAGCACAGCAGCTTAAAATGGCTCATGTCTCGGCCAAACCCGACAGGACGACTTGCGAGATGGTGTCTAAGGCTTCAAGATTTCGACATCAGCATCATTCACAAGCCGGGAGCCCGAAATCAAGTGCCCGACGCATTGTCACCGAACCCTGTACAGTCAGACCAGGGCCCCACTGACCTGCTTCCGGAGCATACAATTATAGCAGGCCTAGACCGCCGGGCCCAGCCTCCAGTTGCACTGGCCAACAAAGAGCGCTTACGGCGTCTTCAACGTGAGGACCCAGCCTTGGCGGATGTTTTGAAAAAGCTTGAGAGTCCCCAGTGTACCGAGTCCGAAGAGGGCTGGGAATCCACGTTCGTTGTGTATGAGGGTCTGCTGTATTATAAGGATAGTAGTGTCAGCTGCAGTCTACACCCTTTGAAGCAGCTAAAGCTTTATGCCCCAGAATCCATTAGAGGTTCTCTTTTGAATTATTTTCATGATCACCCAACCGCAGGTCATTTGGGTATCACAAAGACCCTAGCTAGACTGCGCTTGCGTTTTTTTTGGCTGAAACTGAGGAAGGACGTAAAGACATACGTGCTCTCTTGCCCAGTGTGCCAGCTCACCAAACCTTGTCAAAAGAAACCAGCCGGCCTGCTAGTGCCAATCCATGCCAGTGAGCCATGGGAAGTTGCTGGTGTCGATTTTGTCGGACCACTACCCCGCACAGCTGCTGGAAATACCTATATTCTAGTCTTCGTTGATTATTTCAGCAAGTGGATCGAGGTGAGAGCTGTCAGAGAGGCCACTGCGCAGGTCGCTGCAAGCAAGTTTCAGAGTGAGGTGTTTGCTCGTCATGGTGCTCCGAAGTATCTGATCTTAACGTAGCTTATGATCCAGATGATAAGGATAGCAGTAAGAGTTCTGCTGGTGGTGGATATAGCACTGTGTCTCAGTGGCATGCAGATGGACACACAGTGCACCACACACATTGCAGTGATAGCGGTGTGAATGATGTGACTGCATCCATGAGCATGCAAAATGGAATACAGTTCAACTGGTGACTGCTGCTGTTTGTGTTTTGACTGCTGTGCACATCCATCCATCCATTTTCTAAGCCGCTTCTCCCTCAGGGTCATGGGGGGGGGGGGCTGCTGGAGCCTATCCCAGCGGTCATCGGGCAGAAGGCAGGATACACCCTGGACAGGTCACCAGTCCATCGCAGGGCAGGCAGACAGACAGTCACTCACACCCAGGGGCAATTTAGCATGTCCACTTGACCTGACTGCATGTCTTTGGACTGTGGGAGGAAACCGGAGAACCCGGAGGAAACCCACGCAGACACATGGAGAACATGCAAACTCCACACAGAGAGGACCCCGGTCACCCAGCCAGGGAATCAAACCCAGGCCCTTTTCGCTGTGAGGTGACAGCGCTACCCACCACGCCACTGTGCCACACATGGCACATCTGCTGTGCACATATCTAGGAAAAAAATGACTACCAAGAGACACCCAACCTACATTATAAAACATTCAATTGTACAATGTACAAGAATAAGGTATAAGTCAAAGATGTTGGCCTATGGTATCATAACCACATATGTATTTATATTCAGAAAGCATGTTAAAACAATATAAAAAACTCATTGCTTCATTAATGTGTTACCTGCAGTAATAATCAAGTTTGTCAAATAATGGAGAGACTATGGATAAACGCATATATCAGGTAAACCAGACTGATTTAATCTTCATTTGTTGACAAAATGGGTAAAGTGATTACGGTTATGGTATACAAGGTCCATTTCAGAAATCTTCTTTTACATGTAAGGAACTCTCATTCTCAAAGTTTGATTAATGCCATTCAGAGACAAATACATTTGCATTGATAAACAAGTTGTGCTGTGGATTTTGAATGGCTTCTAGTCATTCCATTCACATTTATAAAAGTATTTACAGTCACATTGTTAGACTGGTAACTAAAATTTAGAAAAGCAAGTTAGCTGCATGTCTGTGCTCCATTTTAGATTTGTTTTCTCTGCCAACAGTGATAACCTCTGCAGGTTCTCAGGCTAGTACTTATGTGGGAATTGTTATTTGTGGTTCTTAAAGATTATCTGATCCTTGAACCAAAATAAAAAATTGAGAACTCTTCAATAAGACTTTTTCCATTTCTATGAAATAGTTATTCTTGTTTCAATTGTGCAATGGCAGACTTAGGGCAGTCATGGGCTGTAGGTTAGGGAACCAGAAAGTTGCCAGTTCAATCCCCAGAGCCGACAATACATGACTGAGGTGTCCTTGAGCAAGACACCTAACCCACAACTGCGCTGTGGATAGGGCTGCCCACTGCTCCAGGCAAGTGTGCTCACTGCCACTAGTGTGTGTGTGTGTGCTCACTAGTGTGTATGTGATGTTTCACTTCACAGATGGGTTAATTGCGGAGGTGAAAATTTCCCCCGTTGTGAGACTAATAAGGGTCTCTTAATCTTAAAGTGGAAAGGCTTGAAAATCAGAATTGGCAGGCCTTTTTTATTTTTGGCATGCCTTGAAGAGTTAGCCTTGTATTTTTGTACGTCATAAATTTTAGAAATTCTATCCTTGTGCTGTTGCCTTCATTTAAGCCATAGTTTTTAGAATTCTTCAATGTTGCTCTAGTACATTATCATGGTTTATCAAACTAGAAAGAATCTAGTAATTCACACTATCAAGACTCACTGTGGTTTCCAGGCTAATATTTACATACAACATCAACATCAAGTCTTTCAAACAGAAAAAGCAGCTTAAAGCAGCTGCTTTCGTTATCTGACAGTGGCATCAGAAACCAAGATGAAATTTTTTTCACCTAAATCCAGTGTAGGACTACCACAACTAAAAATGGTCACACTGAAAAAAAATGTATGTCTGCTCAACTTAAACTGATATAGAAACTGATTGCATGGCTTACTTGGGTAGACTCAACTTGAGGACACCAGAGTTCACCCAACTCAAACTTCAAAAATTCTCCCAGCTACTGTTTCTAGGTCTGCATCTAAGTTAGATAAGCAAAACTGAATTTACATTTTTTTCACTTAAGTTCCCCACTAGCTGGCACTGCTTCTATCACACAGTGCCATCTGGCATATTTTCCTCTTGGGCTTCTGGTTTTAGACAGCTGTGGCATTGCTGGGATTCATACTCACAGTCTCCTGATGTATGGATGAATTATTTGACAATTGCATCACAAGAGACTATTCCATGCTTAAAAATGAAAACAACAATTATTTTCTCCAGTGTATTAAACATTTGTAAAGACAAAACCTGAGTTACTTTATGTGTTCTTGAGTAGTGCAGTGGACTAAGCCATCACTCCAATGGAAGGTTGTGAGTTTGATCCCCAGATATGCTGTAGCCATCCATAAGTGTGAACCCAAGAGGAAACATGTCTAGCGATCTAGAGAACTTTTGACACAACTAAAAAGTTTGAGTTGTGTAAACTCTTGTGTCCTCAAGTTCAGTCAACTCAAGACAAGCCAGGAATTATTAAATGTACAAAAAGTATATTT
Organism: Pygocentrus nattereri; assembly: GCF_015220715.1. Lineage (NCBI taxonomy): Eukaryota > Metazoa > Chordata > Actinopteri > Characiformes > Serrasalmidae > Pygocentrus > Pygocentrus nattereri. Next base: position 40,261,480 of record NC_051227.1, on the reverse strand, counting down.
TAAATATACATTTAAAGATAAATATTATAAGTAGATTAATTATGTAATAGTAATAACCACAGTGGTGTCTAGAGGACTGCAACATGTTCCTAATGTAAAGTCCATGACATTCATTTAATCATTGACTTACAGATAGGATCTGTTGATGTCAAATCCCTTAAGCTTGGCATGTTTCCCAGCCCATAAACTCAGTATTGCTTCCGCTGGAAACGCTACTGGCTTTGAGTGTTTACTGATGAGATAATGCATGGGAGGTTAGTGTTTCATCTGGGAGATCATGAATGGCTGCAGGCAGCAGATCCACTTATTGTGTCCAAAAACTGAAAGACAAGTCTCTTTTTGCTTTTCTTAGGTTTTAAGAGGTTCTCAGCTGCAGTCAAAGCAGATATGAGAATTTATTAAGCAGTTTGATTAATTGATGGGAAGTTAAATCATAATGGAGAGTGCAGGTCCACTGAATATAGACACACTGCCAGGTTGGGTTTTTAGCAGTCCAGTGGACAACAAACTTTTGTTTATTAAACGAAATGGTAGATTAGTAGTAAGTAAATGAAATAAGCTCGAGGTGCTGTAGGTTAGTACTGCTTTATGTTAAAGAGGTCTGTTTTTGGCACTGTTTCGTCAATCATCTGCTCCTATATGTCAAGCAACAATGCTCTTTGCATGTCAGTCGAAGCCAGTAAGAGGTGCTTGGATATATTCAGCGTTGAAACCTACCTAAGTCTGGGAGTCACTAGAGGACTGGTCTTACTGTTTAAGTAGGCAGCATTCCAAAGCAGCATTTGTGTGCTCCCATTCGGAAGGCAGCATAAGGCAGCTACCTTCAAGGGTGCCTTATTTTGACCAAATCTGAAGGCATCATCGCATGTATCCTTCTTGGCAAAAGCAAACCCACAATACTGTTCACCTGCTTACTGGCCAGGATTTCCATCGCTTCAGTTTGATAAACATGGCAGAGGAAGCGGCCATTTCTGCCAACTGAAGAGTTCACAAATGTAAGTTATTGACCTCTGGCTTTACTGTTTTGATTGTTGTATTTGTGTAAAGTACAGGGAGATTCACTCGAAAGAGGACCTGTAAGTAATCTGAACGAAACAACATACAATGTGCTTCTCAGTATATGGAGTGTCGAACAAGCCAGGATGCCCCTGCGTTGGAGCGATGAGGTAGGCACCGGACAGCTATTGCAACATTTAACCTCTGTTTGAAGCCATTGGGTGCATACCCCCTGTACCCCTTCATGTGTCTGGCAGAAAACAGAGATCACTTCCAGTATCGCATGCACTGTTAGAAATAAAGGCTTTGTGTAGGTACAGTTTTTGTTCTTCATGGTACAAGCAATGCAAATGTTCCCTCAAAAGTAGAAGAGTGTTTTTAAGTCCAACTTAAATACATTTTTCCCAAGGAAAAGTACATATTTCTACCTTTTCATGACCTAATGTTTTACAACGGAACAATAAAATAAAAAGCCTGGAAATGAGACAGGGTGTGTGGAGTCAATACAACTTAGAAAGTATCATTTCAATGGATTATGGTGCAATTATGCTCCCTCATCAAAGGTACTGTCATGTATCCTTGAGGGTACCACCACAGTGACAAGAGGGTTAATGCCCCAGTGACAGTTTACTACCTTTTTTTCCCAGGAGTGTGTAACGCAGTCGATTACCCATACGTCAAGTTTTGTAGTGCATTTTTTTGGTTCAGATTACTTCATCCTAGCGGGAGTTACAACAGAATATTCAAGGCCTCTTTCAGGTGAATCTCCCTGTATTAATCATGTGTTTATAGATCTCTAGAAATTGTTCCTGTGGTGAAATTTTGGCACTTCACTTGTCTAGTCCACTTTAAAATATGAGCTCTACACTGTTTAGTAGCCTTCAGTTTAGTTTAGCATTAGCCAGTGCTCAGGGATTCTTTTCTGTCCTCAGGAAAGAACGTTACAGAAGTGGAGAGGTGCTGTCTGATGAGCTGAGTAACAGGTGCGGTTACAGGGAGAAAACTGCAAACAACAACTGACAACTGCCTTGCTGAGCGTATTTGGGGGAAAGCACGGTAGAACCAGTGCTATAGACTGGCATTCTCCCTGAATTATAAACAGTACTTTAACTTACTGGACGATGTAAAAGTTCAGAAATAAAATGTTTCTAAAAATTAAATATCACAAATGCTTATTTTTCCTGCTCACATCAGTGTGAGGTGAATGTTGATGGCTAAACTTCAGACTAGGAGCTCATAAATCAGATGATACATCAAATAAACTGCATATTTGCCAACTTAACAGATTGTATGCAATCAATTTATTTCTGAGTGGATTTTGTACAAAACTATGCATAGTTTTTATCTTTTGTATGTAAGTGTAAACTAACCAGCGACTATGAGTAAACAGATAAAACTTGACGTATCATGGCTCTGAAGCACTGTCCCAAATGTGATGCCAACTGCAAGAGAGGTGCCTTAGACGGTAGTGACTAGTTAGGCAGCTGCCTTCAGAATGGATCGTACTATATTTCATACAGCATAGCATATATTTTGTATAGCTCACACAACATGCAGTCTCATGAAGTGTCTCAACATTAACCAAGTACTCCGCCAGCATTTCGACATGGGCTCCACATGGTTTAAAATCGGGCTGCCACCTGGGCCCCCTTTAGGCAGCCTAGTTGGGGCCCATAAATATTTGCCCATTGGCTCCATATAGGCCTGTGTGTTTGTCCATGTGGGAAACTAATGGGATGAAGCTGGGCTTTAACTGGGGCCGATGTCAGCAATCATCCATTAACCCTACAAGGGTCCCTTATTGCCTCTTATATGGGCTACTAACAGGGCCAAGGTGGGCTGCAAATGGGGCCCTTATGGATAATATGGGCAGTAAACCTTGGCCCCAAGTTGGTTATCAGATGTATTAGATACATGGGCCAACATGCAAATTTTGAGTGTATTTTAAAGGGCACCAACCCGTTCACACTGCGAAACTGACAACAGGCATCACTTTTCTATGACAGCATAAAGAAACATAGAATGGCATATCAGTGTACTTTCATACTGTGAATTAATTTCTTACATTTCAATATAATACAAAGCACAGTTTATAACTGTTTACTAGTGTGCAGAGCCATACAGATGACTTTGGCATATGTAATAAAAAGGAAGAAAAGAGAAAAAAGTTAACTTTAAAGACCAATACAATAAAGTTAACACACTAGTTTGAGCAAGGTATCTGCAAGTACCAACATAAAATATAAGAACCTTTTAATGTCATTTTACGCAGTGCCATTGTATAAACATGCTTTACTGCAATAATGCTGTTATAATTATTTTTAAGGAATTGATGTTGTATATTTGTGCATTAATGAAAATAAATGCAATAAATAAAGACAAAACAACTGTCAGGGCCTACAACTGTAACCCAAATGGGGTCTTCATCTGTAACCTTGACTACCATGACTGTAGTCTAACTGGGCCCGCATAAAGCCCATCAAAAAGCCCCTGCCCAGGTAAAAGCCACATTATAACTAAAATTAGGGGCTTTCCATGATTAGTGTATATAGTAGCTTAACCATATAATTATCATGCATTATGATCAGAAAGCATGTGAAAACAATATAAAACATTGCTTCATTAATGTATTACCTGTAGTCACAATGTAGTTTGACAAATAATGGAGGGACTCCATAAACACATATATGAGGTTAACCAGGCTGATTTTAATATTCAAATGTTGACATCATGGCACAAGACCTTAGTGTGTAAAAACAGCATGGTGGGTGGAGTCAACAGTTGTGCATCAGATGTACATTTGATAATGTGTGCTACTCTGTGATTACAGTCAGAAAGTATGATAAATTTCAGGACTTATTGTCACATGATTAATTCTTAATCCCAGCTATTTTTCTTGTAGTCTGATGAATGACATTCTGAAACAAACACCTTTGCACTATTTCATACGACATCCAGTCATTCTAATCATATTTGTAAAAGCAATAAATATTTTTTTAAGATTGTAACTAAAACTTTAAAAAGCAAGTGAGCTGCATCTCTGTGTTTAGGTTTGTTTTCTCTGGCAGCAATGATCCAGTGTCACGACTGGCCCCTCCCAGTCCTGTCCATGTGCTCGTGTTGTGTTTGTCTTCCATGTGTGTCTGTTTACATGTTCTTGTGCTTCTTTGTTTGGGTTCCTTCCTAGTCCGGCCCCCTTGTTTTCTGACTCCACCCCTGATTGTTCCCACCTGTTTTCCACCTGTGTCTTGTGAACCCTTGTTAGCCCTTGTGTATTTAAACCCTGTGTTTGCTGGTCTTTGTTTGATGTATGCTTGTTTGCATGTTTGATGTAAGATTTGTGTTCAACGTGTTTTGTTTATTTCTGGCCTGTTTGGAGGTCTGTGTTCATTTTTGTCATGTCTGTACCTCCTGCTCTCCGTACTGACCCTGAGTTTGGATTTGCACTTAATAAATCTTGCTTGTCTCTGCACATGCAACAGCCTCATCATCACTCCATGTTACATCCAGTAATAACATCTATAGGTTCTCTAGCTAGTACTTGTATGAGAATAGTTCTTAAAGGACCTGAAACTTAAAAAATAAGAACTTTTCAATAAGACTTTTTCTTTCTTTTAAAAACAGTTATTGCTGTTTTAAGTGTGCCATGCCAGACCAGCTCAAAATGGCCTCATTAAAATAAGAATCTACAGGGAAATTACTTCTTTGGCATGCCATTAAAAAGTTAATCTTGCGTATACAAACATGATGAACTTCAGAAACTTTATCCTCACGCTGATGCCATCATTAAGCCACAGTTTTCATAATTCTTCAAACGTTACTGCATCATCATTTATTACACTAAAAAAAACAAGAATAACATTATTAAGACTCACTGTGGCTTCCAGTTCAATATTTACATACAGTAGAACAACAGCAGAAACTTTCACACAGTAACCAGGCAAAAAGGCACTGTCTTAAAAGCATACATTGACTTTAGTTATAAACTGTGGGTTGTTAGACTAATCCTAAGTTTGCTACTTTAAAATGATGTAGTCCATGCATTGGTTCTATGGGTTGCTGTACATGTTGCAACACCAGAAAGTACTTGCGAAAGAAATGTTTTCCAGCCATACAGGCCCATGCCTCTGGTTTTATCTGAGCTGTTGTCCATCCATCCATCCATCCATCCATCATCTTCCGCTTCTCTGGGGTTAGGGTCGCGGGGGCAGCATCCTAAGCAATGAGGCCCAGACCTCCCTTTCCCCAGCCACTTCCACTAGCTCTTCAAGGGGGATTCCGAGGCGCTCCCAGGCCAGCTGGGCGATATAGTCACACCAGCATGTCCTGGGTCTTCCCCGGGGTCTCCTCCCAGGTGGACTTGCCTGTGACGAGGCATCCTAACTAGATGCCCGAACCACCTCAGCTGACTCCTCTCGATGTGAAGAAGCAGCGGCTCTACTCAGAGTCCCTCCCGGATGACCGAACTTCTCACCCTATCTCTAAGGGAGTGTCCCGACACCCTGTGGAGGAACCTGCACCAATCTGCCTGTCAATCTCCCGCTCCCTTGTACCATCACTCGTGAACAAGACCCCGAGATACTTGAACTCCTCCACTTGAGGCAAGAGCCTATCCCCGACCCAGAGAGGGCTCTCCACCCTTTTCTGCCTGAGAAGCATGGTCTCGGATTGGAGGTACTGATTCTCATCCCGGCCGCTTCACACTCGGCTGCAAACCGATCCAGCGAAAGCTGAAGTTCGCGGCCTGATGTCCCCAATAGGACCACATCATCTGCAAATAGCAGCGATGTGACCCTGAGGTCACCAAACCGGACACCCTCCATCCCCTGACTGCGCCTAGAAATTCTATCCATAAAAATTATGAATACAATCGGTGACAAAGGGCAGCCATGATGGAGTCCAACTCTCACTGGGAATGAGTCTGATTTGCTGCCGACCATGTGAACCAAACTCCTGCTTTGTTTGTACAGGGCCTGAATGGCTCGTAACAAAGAGCCATGTACCCCGTACTCCCGAAGCACCTCCCACAGAATACCCCAGGGAACACAGTCGAATGCCTTCTCCAGATCCACAAAGCACATGTGGACTGGTTGGGAAAACTCCCATGAACCCTCCAGAATCCTGGAGAGGGTGAAGAGTTGGTCCAGTGTTCCACGACCAGGACGGAACCCGCACTGCTCCTCCTGGATCCGAAGTTCAACTATAAGCCAGACTCTCTTCTCCAGTACCCCTACATAGACCTTACCAGGGAGGCTGAGGAGTGTGATTCCCCTGTAGTTGGAACACACCCTCCGGTCCCCTTTTTTAAAAAGAGGCACCACCACCCCAGTCTGCCAATCCAGTGGCACTGCCCCCGATGTCTACGCAATGTTGAAAAGGCGTGTCAGCCAAGACAGCCCCACAACATCCAGAGCCTTGAGGAACTCAGGGCGGATCTCATCCACCCCTGGAGCCTTGCCACCAAGGAGCTTCTTAACTACCTTAGCGACTTTGGCCTCAGTAATGGACAAGCCTATTCCCATGTCCCCAGACTCTGCCTCCTCACCGGAGAACGTGTTGGTGGGATTGAGAAGGTCCTCAAAGTATTCCTTCCACCGCCCAATGACGTCTTCAGTCGAAGTCAGTAGCACACCATCTCCACTATATACAGTGCTAGTGGCACACTGCTTTCCCCTTCTGAGTCGCCTGACAGTTTGCCAGAATCTTTTCGGAGCCGACTTAGTCACTTTCCAAGGCCTCACCAAACTCCTCCCATACACGGGTTTTTGCCTTGGCGACGACTGAAGCCGCAGATCGCTTGGCCTGTCGATACCTGCCAGCTACCTCTGGTGTCCCACAGGCCAACCATGCCCGGTAGGACTCCTTCTTCAGCTTGATGGCATCTCTTATCTGGGGTGTCCACCACCGGGTTCGAGGATTACCGCCCCGACAGGCACCAACTACCTTACGGCCACAGCTACAGTCAGCCGCTTCGACAATGGAGGAATGGAACATGGCCCATTCTGAGTCAATGTCCCCCACCTCCCCCGATATCTGGTCAAAGTTCTGATGGAGGTGTGAGTTGAAGATCAATCTGATAGGTTCTTCTGCCAGACGTTCCCAGCAAACCCTCACTATACGTTTGGGCTTGCCTGGTCTGACCAGCATCTTCCCCCACCACCTGATCCAACTCACCACCAGGTGGTGATCAGTTGACAGCTCAGCTCCTCTCTTTACCGGAGTGTCCAAAACACATGGCCGCAAGTCCGATGACACGACTACAAAGTCAATCATTAAACTGCAGCGTAGGGTGTTCTGGTGCCATGTGCACTTATGGACATCCTTGTGTTCAAACATGGTGTTCGTGATGGACAAACTGTGGTTTGCACAGAAGTCCAAAAACTGAACACCACTCGGGTTCAGATCAGAGAGGCCATTCCTCCCAATCACACCCCTCCAGGTCTCACTGTCGTTGCCCACGTGAGCGTTAAAGTCCCCCAGTAGGACAATAGAGTCTCCAGCAGGAGCACTTTCAAGCACCCCTCCCAAGGACTTTAAGAAGGCTGGGTACTTCGAACTGCTGTTCGGTGCATAAGCACAGACAACAGTCAGGATCCATTCCCCAACCTGAAGGCGTAGGGAAGCTACCCTCTCGTCCACCGGAGAAAACCCCAACATACAGGCACCGAGTCGAGGGGCTATGAGAAAGCCCACACCTGCCCGCCGCCTCTCACCATGGGCAACTCCAGAAAAGAATAAAGTGCAGCCCCTCTCAAGGAGATTGGACCCAGAGCCCAAGCTGTGTGTTGAGGTGAGCCCGACTATATCTAGCCGGTATCTCTCAACCTCGCGCACCAACTCTGGCTCCTTCCATGCCAGTGAGGTAACGTTCCAAGTTCCAAAAGCCAGTTTCAGCAACCGAGGATCAGAACGCCAAGGCCCACGCCTTCGGACACTGCCCGATCCACAAAGCACCGAAACCCTACTACTGCCCCTCCCATTGGTGGTGGGTCGATGGGGGGGGGACTCATGTAACTCCTTCGGGCTGGGCCCGGCCGGGCACCATGAGTAAATGCCCGGCCACCAGACGCTCACTGGCGAGCCCCTCCCCCAGGCCTGGCTCCAGGGTGGGGCCCCGGTAACCCTGTTCCGGGCAGGGTACACAAATCCTATTATTGTCTTTTCATAGGGGTTATTATGGATCACACTTTGTCTGACCTGTCACCTAGGACCAGTTTGCCATGGGAGACCCTAACAGGAGCTTTTGCTCCAGACAACATAGCTCCTAGGATCATTCAAGCACGCAAACCCCTCCACCACGATAAGGTGGTGATCCATGGAGAGGTCTGAGCTGTTGTGGTTATAACAAAATACTGACAAAGATCAAATATATCATCACGTCAGAAGGTTGCTCGTCTGTTTCTGTTCAATATCAATCAATGTTGTATGAACAGCAGGCTGCCCTGAGTAGTTTATCTAGGCTGTCTTAACGTGCTGGAGGTTGAAAGTATTTGCGCTGCTGCTGCCACTTGATCAAAGATGGGTATCCTCATAATACAGAATAGTGAAGTTTTAAAGGGGTCAACAGAGGCATTTGATATCAACTGGAAACATGGATCAAGTGTGTTGAGAGATTGGGGTTCTTCATGGAAGCCAATGCAGTAACAGAAGATGCACAGAAAGGAGCAATTCTGCACTCTGTTTGTGAACCTAATGTTTATCTTAATCTTAAAGCTTTATTTATTGGTTATATTACTATCACAGTCCAATGTAGACTGAAAATATCATCTACTGTACAGAAACATAAAATAGTTTATCATGTTGCGAATATTACGTTATACATAATTTGTGATTATAAACTGGACATATCTCCTTACGTATGTACAATGTAAATGACAGCTACTGTGCACTGTGAAACAACTGTCAAAAAAATAGAGAAAGTTGCCATATTTAACTCTTTTTATAAAAAACATATACCAATGCAAACATAGTGCATGCTCCAAGACAATCATGAATGAAGAAAGACCGTAGCAGACAATGACCAAAACACAAATTCAGGGTGGGAATGCTTGAAGACAGCATCAGGTATTTGCTGAGAGAATTTTCTTACAGTGCACTCCAAAGTTCACTGAACTGTTAACATAGTAAAATGTAAAATATAACATGATTAATTGTGGTACATGTATTTCATTATTTCATGTTTCAGGAAGCTTGAATATTATATTGTAAATGCTAATCCACCTAAAAAACAGATCTAGGTATATCAAATGCTTAGGTAGGTATTTAACAAGCACAGCAAGCTCATTTCAGTAAGTATATTTTTTACACTGACAGCTTTTATGGATTTGATTCTCCGTTTTCAGATGACATCTGTCTGCATCTGACATAATACAACAGGGCAGCATAAAATTTCTCATCTCTTAAGCCATAGACAAGTGGACTGACAGCCCTGGCAATAACACTGAATGTAATAAAGTTGAAAAAGCGGACTGACAGATATAACTGAATATCTATCTGTATGACCATTGCTTCAATATATGGACAAACAACTGAAATTGTGCAAAGGATAAGCTGAAGCATATGCAGTGAGATGGTGCGCAGACCTTTGCCTGCTGACTTCTTGTCAACAGAGGCCGCGCGGGCAGCGAGCACAATCATCAAATAGCAAAAGAACTCAATGGATAAAATAATGATAAAATAAATAATGTACCAGTTACCTCCTATTAAACGGTGCCATTGCTTTGGCGTCATGATCTCATAATGGCAGAAGGTCAAATCTAAAAGATATTGTTCTGAAACAGTTGCAACAAGGATAAACACATCCACAAATGGCTTTATGGAGCTTATGATCCAGATGATAAGGATAGCAGTAAGAGTTCTGCTGGTTGTGGATATGGCACTGTGTCTCAGTGGCATGCAGATGGCCACGTAGCGCTCCACACACATTGCAGTGATGGTTAGAGGTGTGCATGATGAGACTGTCTCCATGAGCATGCAAAATGGAATACAGAATGCCATCGGCATCAGCACAGAGCTGAATGAGAGAATGACCACAAAGTCTGTCAGTAAAAGAATAATCACATCGGTCAGTAAGGTGTGGGCGAATAACATGTAACGTGTTTCAGTTCTGAAGGACTGTTTTCTGTAGAAGGTGAAAAGCATGAGGACATTGATGTAGACAAAAGGCCACACAAAAATCTGGGTTATGGCCAGTGATAAATTCATTCTCAATGGGACAGAACTGACCAGCTGCAACTGGTGACTGCTGCTGTTTGTGTTTTGACTGCTGTTACACTCTGCTGTGCACATATCTAGGGAAAAAAAACAAAATATTGAAGGGAAGAAAAAATTACTAAAAGCATCATTATAAACCTTCAGCACTAGGATGTACAAGAATTAAAACTGAAAACATTGTGTAATTCAAAGATATAAGCCTATAGTAGCTTAACCATTTAATTATCATGCATTATAATCAGAAAGCATGTGAAAACAATATAAAACATTGCTTCATTAATGTATTACCTGTAGTCACAATGTAGTTTGACAAATAATGGAGGGACTCCATAAACACATATATGAGGTTAACCAGGCTGATTTTAATATTCAAATGTTGACATCATGGCACAAGACCTTAGTGTGTAAAAACAGCATGGTGGGTGGAGTCAACAGTTGTGCATCAGATGTACATTTGATAATGTGTGCTACTCTGTGATTACAGTCAGAATGTATGGTAAATTTCAGGACTTATTGTCACATGATTAATTCTTAATCCCAGCTATTTTTCTTGTAGTCTGATGAATGACATTCTGAAACACCTTTGCACTATTTCATACGACATCCAGTCATTCTAATCATATTTGTAAAAGCAATAAATATTTTTTTAAGATTGTAACTAAAACTTAAAAAAGCAAGTGAGCTGCATCTCTGTGTTACATTTAGGTTTGTTTTCTCTGGCAGCAATGATCCAGTGTCACGACTGGCCCCTCCCAGTCCTGTCCATGTGCTCGTGTTGTGTTTGTCTTCCATGTGTGTCTGTTTACATGTTCTTGTGCTTCTTTGTTTGGGTTCCTTCCTAGTCCGGCCCCCTTGTTTTCTGACTCCACCCCTGATTGTTCCCACCTATTTTCCACCTGTGTCTTGTGAACCCTCGTTAGCCCTTGTGTATTTAAACCCTGTGTTTGCTGGTCTTTGTTTGATGTATGCTTGTTTGCATGTGTGATGTAAGATTTGTGTTCAAAGTGTTTTGTTTATTTCTGGCCTGTTTGGAGTTCTGTGTTCATTTATATCATGTCTGTACCTCCTGCTCTCCGTACTGGTTCTCTGACCATGGACTGTTCTGACCCCGATTTTGGATTTGCACTTAATAAATCTCGCTTGTCTCTGCACATGCATCAGCCTCATTATCGCTTCGTGTTACATCCAGTCTTTAAAATCAGAATCTACAGGGAAATTACTTCTTTGGCATGCCATTAAAAAGTTAATCTTGCATATACAAACATGATGAACTTCAGAAACTTTGTCTTCACGCTGATGCCATCATTAAGCCACAGTTTTCATAATTCTTCAAATGTTACTGCATCATGATTTATTACACTAAAAAAACAAGAATAACACTAAGACTCACTGTGGCTTCCAGTTCAGTATTTACATATGACAACAGCAGAAACTTTCACACAGTAACCAGACAAAAAGGCACTGTCTTAAAAGCATACATTGACTTTAGTTATAAACTGTGGGTTGTTAGACTAATCCTAAGTTTGCTACTTTAAAATGATGTAGTCCATGCATTGGTTCTATGGGTTGGTGTACATGTTGCAACACCAGAAAGTACTTGCGAAAGAAATGTTTTCCAGCCATACAGGCCCATGCCTCTGGTTTTATCTGAGCTGTTGTGGTTATAACAAAATACTGACAAAGATCAAACATACCATCACGTCAGAAGGTTGCTCGTCTGTTTCTGTTCATCATCAATCAATTTTGTATGAACAGCAGGCTGCCCTGAGTAGTTTATCTAGGCTGTCTTAACATGCTGGAGGTTGAAAGTATTTACGCTGCTGCTGCAACTTGATCAAAGATAGGTATCCTCATAATACAGAATAGTGAAGTTTTAAAGGGGTCAACAGAGGCATTTGATATCAGCTGGAAACATGGATCAAGAGTGTTGAGAGATTGGGGTTCTTCATGGAAGCCAATGCAGTAACAGAAGATGCACAGAAAGGAGCAATTCTGCACTCTGTTTGTGAATCTAATGTTTATGGACTAATTTGTGATACAGTTGCTCCCAAACGGCCTACCGAAGTGCCTTTTACAGATGTAGTAAGTCAGCTGACTACTCATTTTGAATCGCAAACCACTCCCTTGCATTGATGAATTGTTTGCCAAGCTGGCAGGTAGTGTTAGCGTTTATAAGCTGGTGTATAACGTATACCAGCATCTCGTGTTACTAGACAGGGCACATGAAAGGGTTAACTCTGCTCTAACTCTGCTCTAAGCAGACTTTGCAGCAAGCATAGCTACTGTCCTTGGCAGTTTTGCACAAACAACTTGCTCCTCTTATCGGGACAACATTCTGTCCAGAACCATTTGTTCTCTTTCGTAGGTAAGATTATCGTACACAGAACAGAAGCCCCCCTCCTTTGGGCAGTTCCGGTGGTCCGTGAGTGTCAGCTTAGCATTTCATGACTGTTAGACAACTTATTTGGGTCCACCCTGTTTGCTTGTACGCAACAGGGCAGGACGTGTTTGTATAAAAGAAGGAGTGCCCTTCTTTCTTTGTGCAGAAGACTTAATAAACTCTTTGATTGATTACGAGAGTGGTTCTGTCTTTCTGCACCGAGCGCTCTTGCTGCAACTGAGACTTTCCACAGGACAGGTGATCCACTCTCTGGTTCCTCTTCATGAACGGACCAAAAACGGCCGGTCCTTTCAAATGGTGACCCCGACATGATCTCTTCACCCAGGTAAGTCCAATTAATCGTTTTTGGACCTCTACCTGGTTGTCGAGATCACCTGGGTGTTCAGAGCGAACCAACCCAGCCCTGTTGGGTGGGCGGGAGTACGAGAGTGAGAGTAGAGAGGGTACATTTAAACCTAAGCGCTTAGTGGGAGACAGGGAACGTCCTATAGTGGAAACTCTCAGTACAGCTCTCACTGTATTTTTCCATACTGGGCACGTCGTTCCAACCAGAGCCAGAAGAGACACCGGCTGCATGGATGCGTAGATGTAATTTGGGCTATTATGTTGATCCATTTTTGTCCAACCTAGCTGGTTGGACCAAAAGTAATCCGCAAGTACCCGCATACCCCAGGGATTAATGAGGGCATAGGGGATCCCGGATGAGACCTATCTTACATGAATGAAAGCTATAAATCTTGGTATGACATGAAAAAGGTGTGGGATGAACTGAAGAAACTCTCTTTATGTGTGTGAAGTTTGGTTTTACGCCATCTGCGCTCAGCCTTTCTGCATTCTCTCTTTTGGGTCTGTGCTGCTACAGTGATGATATCAGCGGTACTTGTTTCCAAAACAAGCATGGACCCTGTGTCCCAATTATCTCTCCCATTCCAGTTCATATCAGAAGCAGAAAGAACAAGGAGTTTAGGTCAGATACTGTGAATACATCCAACCTGCAGTATGTTGGAGGTAACTCACAGTCTTTGAAACAAAGTGCACAGGTTATTGAGTTAGCTCTACTAAATATCAGATGTCTTACAAATAAGTCTTATATAATTAATGATTTAATTACAACTCACAGGCTTGATTTCATGCTTTTAACAGAGACATTAAACTCATATAGTGCTGATATTGTGTTAACTGAGACGGCTCCACCAAACTTTAACTTTTTAAACGTTTCACGCACCGGCAAGAAAGGCCGAAATCTTTTGAATATTTAGATGCGATTTTAAAGGGGGCACAAAGAATATTACTAGTAACTGTCTACAGACCTCCAAGGTACAATGCTAATTTTATTGATGACTTCACAGATATGTTATCTTTTATTTCTACTGAATTTGATCATTTTGTTATTGCTGGTGATTTTAACATTCATATTGATAATCACAAGGATAATTACGCCAAAGAACTCTATGATGTACTTGAATCTTTTGAACTTTCTCAGCATGTGACTGGAAGCACACATTGCCATGGTCACACTTTGGATGTGGTTATCTCAAAGGGTCTTAACATTTCAGCCTCTATTAAGGATGTTGCATTGTGTGATCACTACTATGTATTTTTTGAAATGTGGACTTCAATCCACAGCAGTGCCAGGCAAGTTAGGTTTAAGAAGAGGCAGATAAATGACAGGACAGCTGCACTTTTTGTTACCAAAATGTGCTCTTCACCTTGCCAACCATCTGAATCATGACCTTCCTGTTGTGTCTCTCAATGTATCTGGTGTTGATTATAATTTTCTCATTGATACCGGCGCCACGCTCTCTTCGCTATGAGGGGCCTTTATCATCTAGAATCACTAGCTCTGTGGGTATTACAGGACAGCCCTTCTCATCTCCGTATACGCCCCCACTTCAGGTTGTATGCGACGCAGTGCGATTTACTCATTCTTTCGTGTTCATGCCAGATTGTCCCTTTAACCTTATGGGGCGGGATTTAATGAGTAAACTTGGTCTATCCCTATCCTTTTCTGGTTCGCGCATGACCGTGTCCACGGGAGATTTCAATCGCGATCTCAACATCGCCAATAAATCCTTTAAATCACCTGTGTCTGCTCTGCTGTCTGTCTCACACGCCACAGTGGTTCCTGAGCCTCTGCGTTCCATACCACACACTGTTTGGGCTGCACATAGGGATGATGTTGGCAGGGTTGACTGTAAACCATATGAGGCTACTCTAAAAAGCCCCACTCCTGTTTTTGTTAAACAATACCCTTTGCCCGAGCACAAACTGTGTGGTATAGACTCTATTCTACAGAAACTTCTCTCTTTAGGTGTGGTTGTCCCATGTCAAAGTGCGTATAACACACCAATTAACCCAGTCCCCAAGCCGGACGGTTCTTGGCGATTCACTCAAGATTTTCAACGCCTTAATGACGCCATCGTGCCTATCGCCCCAATTGTGCCTGATGTTTCTTCGATATTGACCTCCATTCCGTGTCAACACGCATTTTTTACTGTTTTAGACGTTAGTTCTGTTTTTTTTTCAGCATTCCTGTTGAACCTGACACCCAGCCGATTTTTGCTTTTACTCATCGCCAACGCCAATACACGTGGTCTCGTTTGCCGCAAGGTTTCTGCGACTCGATTGCGGCGTTCGCCGCGTCGCTCCGAGACCTCATTTCTGACCTTTCCCTCCCTGGGGGTGCTGTGCTCCTGCAGTATGCAGATGACCTTCTGATTTCGGCCCCTGACAGCTCCACGTGCACTGAGGCATCTAAACTGGTCCTCATGCGCTTGGCTACACTGGGCTTCAAGGTTTCACTAAAGAAACTGCAGTTCTGCCTACCCCGGGTCCAATATCTGGGTCATGAGCTATCTCAAGGTCAACGCCTCCTCTCCGCTGACCGAGTGTCATGCATCACGCAGCTTCCCAAGCCCGCCACCAAGCAGGCTATGATGTCTTTCCTCGGCCTTATCAATTACTGCAGACAGTGGATTCCTGACTGCTCCGCGCATGACAAAACACTGCGTGCCTCCTTCACTCACGAACAGGCCATGACTCATCGTCTCACATGGACTACAGCCATGAACTGTGCATATTCTGCTCTACTGTCCTCACTGCAGTCTGCACCAGCCTTGGGCCTGCCCAACTACGCTCTGCCATTTCACCTGTGGGTGTCGGAGTCGGGGGGCACTGCTGCTGCGGTTCTGGCTCAGCCCCACGGGGGAGGTTTGCGCCCTTGCACATATTATTCTAAAACATTGGACGTTACGGGCCAAGGCCTTCCGTCCTGTCTCCGAGCGGTTGCGGCGTGCGCATTAATGGTACAGGATGCTGAAAAAATCATTTTAGGTCATGACTTGACCTTACACACCTCTCATCAGGTCTGTCAGCTCCTAAATAAGTGTTCTACACAGCACTTGTCTGCTCAGCGGCATGCAGGCTATGAAAACATTTTGTTGAACACCGAAAACCTCACTGTGCGTCCGCACTCCTCACTAGATACTGTCTCTTCCACTTTAATGCGTTTACTTCTGTTACCACACGACGCCTCCAGTCCCACTCTAGACGTGCATGACTGCGAGACCCGTCTGGCCGGTGAAACTTCTATTCGCCCTGACGTGTCTTCCACCCCGTTGCCTTCTGGCCTAGCATTTTATGTTGATGGATCATGTTTCGAGCCATCATCGGATGGCTCAAGACCAAGATGTCACTATATACACGGACAGCCGTTACGCTTTCGCCGTAGTTCATGATTTTGGGGGAATCTGGCATCAACGCGGTTTCGTTACTACTGATAACAAACCCATTTCCCATGCGTCGCTTATCGAGGACCAGATCAGGGCTAGCTTCCTGGTCTTGATCTTGACTGTATTCAGGCCACCGCCTCGGACTCTGATATCAAGCATTGGCTGTCATCTGGCTACGATCCAGCCGTCAAACCGCTGCGCGACGCCCGCATATTGTGTTCTGTTCCTCGTTCCCGATTTTCATGGTATTTCGTATCGGGAACGAAGAGGGGTAAAGCGTGACATGTCCGAATAGTTTTGCATTCACAATTTGAACTCTGCCGTTGATCGCATATTAGACCGTTGTCTTACATGTGCACAGAATAACCCAAAACCGGCCGGACCGCACCAAGTTCTTCCTAAACCGGAAACACCTTTCCAAGAATGGCAAATCGATTTCACACACATGACGACTGTAGGGCCGTACAAATATTTACTGGTCTTAGTAGATAAATTTTTGGTTGGACAGAGGCGTTCCCATGGAATAAAGAAAATGCAAATACAGTTGTGACAAAACTATGCCAAGAAATCATACCGCGTTACAGTGTCCCCTTAGGAATAGACTCCGACAAAGGCACACCGTTCACCTCCAAAGTCACACAGATGCTCGCGAAGCACCTGAGCATAGAGTGGGCTTTCCACATCCCCTATCACCCTCAATCCTCGGGTATGGTCGAAAGGGTTAATCGGACTATAAAAGGGCGGTTATGAAAGGCCATGCAGACGCAGAACACTACTAATTGGGTGAAGGTTTTACCTGTAGTTTTGGCCAAACTGCGGATGGCGCGCACAGACACTCTGGGTGGACTCTCGGCGGACTTGGATGTGCGTCGCAGCGAGTACACCGCAGGGTTGTTAACTGTTCTGAATGAATACTGGGAGAGGGTCAACCAAACTATCACAGACCCTCCCAAGGTCCCAACCCATGCTTTTAAGCCGGGCGATCAGGTATTGGTCAAGAAATTTGAGAGAGAGGGTTTTTCAGACTCCCCTTTCTCTGAACCCACTACTGTACTCGCTGTCACACGCACGGGGTATTAACCGATCTTTTTCCACAGTGGATTCATGCCTCCAGATGTCAGTCAGCCCCGCAGTGATGTATATACATGTTAGACGTCTAACTATTTTTGTTTCCTATCTCTAACCTGTCCTGTGTTACAGAAGTATGTTGCAACTAATATTAATCCTGTGCCTGGTGGAACGTGCTGGCGGATCCCCCATGGATAACGTTTTCTGGCAGTATGCTAACTGGACAGCCAAGCAGTACACCAATGACTCCTGCTACGTGTGTCACCTGATGCCCTCCAGTGTGAACAAGCACTCCATGGTCACGGCCCCTCAGGATGTCTCTGCTACTCTGCAGGCGGTAGCACACACCTGTCTGTCTCCTGACTGTTTCAATGTTACTCATTATGATTACCCTCACATTAATTATTCTTTCTTTATCGCAGGATTTTTGTCCTAAAACTCGCAACACTACAGATCTTGCTACATGTTTGCAGTACATTCTTAAATATGTCCTTACTAACTCCTTACTAACTCCTTATTAACTACTTACTCCTTATTTTGCCATGGCTGTCCCCATTATCTGTATGGTTTTGCTGTTGTTGTGTTTGGGTCCTTGTTTTTCCAGATGCCTCATGGAAAGGGTCTACGCGCTGGCCTCTGCGATGTGACCCCCGCGGCCCGTATACCAGCCTCTCATCTCCAGCACCAACCATATGTATGTGTGTTCTCACGCACCACAGTAACTAGCCCTGTTATGTCTCACCAGTTGGTGAGGCATAAAAGAGGGGAATGAAAGGGTTAACTCTGCTCTAACTCTGCTCTAAGCAGACTTTGCAGCAAGCATAGCTACTGTCCTTGGCAGTTTTGCACAAACAACTTGCTCCTCTTATCGGGACAACATTCTGTCCAGAACCATTTGTTCTCTTTCGTAGGTAAGATTATCGTACACAGAACAGAAGCCCCCCTCCTTTGGGCAGTTCCGGTGGTCCGTGAGTGTCAGCTTAGCATTTCATGACTGTTAGACAACTTATTTGGGTCCACCCTGTTTGCTTGTACGCAACAGGGCAGGACGTGTTTGTATAAAAGAAGGAGTGCCCTTCTTTCTTTGTGCAGAAGACTTAATAAACTCTTTGATTGATTACGAGAGTGGTTCTGTCTTTCTGCACCGAGCGCTCTTGCTGCAACTGAGACTTTCCACAGGACAGGTGATCCACTCTCTGGTTCCTCTTCATGAACGGACCAAAAACGGCCGGTCCTTTCAGCACAGAAGCTAGTGAAAATTAAAACACATTGTGATCTTTTCCAGTACACAGGACTTGCCTGCTTGTGTTATTTTCCAAAGGTAATGGAAGGGTTGCTAGGAGGAATGGATCATGTCACTGTTCATTTTGATAGTGACATGTGTGGTTGGTTAGTGTAGTGGTTAACACCTTTGCCTTCTACACTGTAGACTGGGGTTGAATCCCCCACCAGGGCAAGCACCCTCCACTATACCAATAAGGGTCATTGGGCAAGAATCTTAACACCACCTTGGTCTACTTGTGTAAAAATGATCAAATTATAAGTTGCTCTGGATAAGAGCGTCAGCCAAATGCCATAAATGTAATGATATCCTTGTGATGCAAGTCAGTTAGGAGCAGCAAAACCTTGAATAAGGTCCTGTCTAAATTGGAGGAGACTGGTCTCTGATTGAAGACGTCCAAGTGTGTCCTTATTGCATTTCGGGTGCAAAGTGACGTCGAGAGGCCTCTTACTGGAGAGAAAGGTGCAGGACCTCAGAAATGCTCCAAAAGACACCAGTGACCAGTGGGTCTATCTGGCATGTTGAATTATTACAGCTGGTTCCTTCTGGGTCTTTCCACCATCCTGGCCCCTCACACATACTGCAGAAGTCAGCACAAAGTGGGTGTGGGGCATGCTACTTTTAGGAAGTCAAAGATTCTGCTGTCATGGGAGACACTGCTGGATCACTATAATCTATCGCTTCCACTGATGATTGCTGCAAATGATTTAGCATTCAGCCTGGAAGTTGCAAGATGGTACAGAGAATCCCATCTGTGGCTCCAGCTGAAAGAAAATATGCTCAAGTGTAAATGGAGTCCTTGGTGGTAACGTTTGCTGTGAAGAAATTCTACCAGCATGTACAAGGGCATCATTTCATTGTCCAGACAGACTACAAACCTTTCCTGGGGCCACCTGCAATGCTGATAAACATTACAGCATTGCCTGCAGAGATGGTCTTTCTTTTTCATGCAATACCAGTATATTCTAGTGTACAAGCCAGGCTTCTCTATTTTCCACACTGATGGTCTCAGTAAACTGCCCTTGCCAGATGCTTCCTCTGACCCCAATGCCCCTCACAGCCCTGCTACAGATGTTATGCTTGCTAAAGCAACTTTAAACTGCATCCCTGACAAGCGATCAGCTTAAATTTTTTATCAAGGTGCCATGAAGGCAACAGCACAAGCCTAAATGTAGTGGACCAGTTTGAATGAGGCTCTAGAAGATCAGGTAAAGTCCTGTTTTGCCTTTCAGCAGATTAAAAACGCCCCTCCTGATGCACCCTTATGTCCCTGAGAGTGGCCAGAAAATCTCTGGAAGAGTCTGCACATAGATTATGTTGGCCTTTTTATGGGATAATGTTCCTGCTGGCTGTGCCAATTCAAATTTGTTTGTACTGCCTTTAGCAGCAACAGCTGCACCTAAATGCTTCCTATAACTGGAGATCAGTCTTTTTTGTCCCCGTAGAGTAATTTTGGACTGCTTGTCTTTGCAATGTTGCTTTAATTCAGTAACATTGGAGGG
This sequence comes from Pygocentrus nattereri, assembly GCF_015220715.1. NCBI lineage: Eukaryota > Metazoa > Chordata > Actinopteri > Characiformes > Serrasalmidae > Pygocentrus > Pygocentrus nattereri. The sequence continues at coordinate 40,241,287 of NC_051227.1, read as the reverse complement.
TTTTCAAGCATAAACTTCCTGTTTAAATTCATGCTACAGCATCTTAATGAAGTTTGATTCAGGACTTTGAGTACACAACTTCAAAACCCTAATTTTTTGTTCTTTCAAGCCATTGTCTTGCCCTGTAACCTAATTGTGCTTGAGCTTCATATCATGGACTGGTAGAATTCATGGTTGGAAAACAAACTAGAGCTAAATAGCACTTGTGATGTTCGGAGAGGCCTAAAAGACACCACTGGCTTTAACCAGTGCAGCCCTATTCCAGTGGAGGGTAAGCGTGAATGGATGAGTAAGTAAACCAGTTATTTGTGCGGTTTGACAATAGCTCCTCTCCTGCTCCATTGTGTCTGTCTCTTTTGTATATCATCAGATGGCCAACTCAGTGCCATGCAGCCACACCTTCGTCTCTGGTCCCAAGTCAAAGAGGCCAGCTTCTGAGGGTGGGCTGTAGGGGGCAGCCGGTGATAATGTGCTCGGCCGTCTGTTCAATTTCACCACACTTGTATGCTGTACTGTCTGACAGGCCCCACTTCTTCAGTGATGACCTGAAGTGGTTGACTGCAGTGCGTATACGGTTCAGCAAGGTCCACAGGTGGTGTGGGAGCTCTTCTCCTTTTAACCACCTCCTGGGTCCCTGATGTTTTGTTGGATGCGGGATGTCTCCCACATCTGTCTGCCAGCTAAGCATCCCTGGACAAGTCCTCAGGAATAAACTGTAGCATCTCTTGTACTGCCTTGTTGTAGGAATGGTGAGACTTGAGCCTGCCTGGTGGAGCACATGTTATTGTGGCTTTGTGCAGGATGTGCCAGTCATACTTCTAGGCTTTTCTTGCCAGGGTGAGGGTAGCTGCATCCTGTCTGAGACTAGCTGGGGCGATTCCAGCAAGGACTGGTAGGTATGACATAGGGGTGGGTTTCAGACAACCAGTTACTATCCGGAGGGCGCTGTTGATGGCAGTATCTACCTTGTTCACATGTTGCCTTTTGCTCCAGGCAGGGGCACAGTATTTGGCTGTGGGTAGGACAAGAGCTTGTGTGGATATGCAAAGGGTCTTGGGGGAAGCTCCCCAAGTCGATCCAGCCAAGCAGTGGATAAGAGAGACCCTTGCAGTTACCTTGGCCTTCACATCATCTAGGTGTTGCTTATAGGACAGTGTCCAGCTCAAACGCACTCCAAGGTACTTGGGGGCTTGCTGGAACTCTAGGCAGTTCTTGCCAACATACATGTCCAGCTCCCTTCTTGCTTCCCGATTGTTGAAGTGGTATGCTGTAGCCACTGTCTTGCCCATGCTGAGCTGAAGGTGCCACTTCTGGAGGTAATCTGCCAGGATGCCCATGTATCAGTTGAGACCATCTTCCACTGCCTTCCATGTTGGGTGTCGAAGCATGATGGCCAAATCGTCCACATATACACAGATTTTATATCCGGTGGGTCACAAATATAAGTGAAAAGTGATACTTTTTTGATCCCACAACCAGGGAAATTCCACCTCCGCATTTAACCCATCCATGAAGTGAAACACCACATACACACTAGTGAACACACACACTAGGGGGCAGTGAGCACAATTGCCCGGAGCGGTGGGCAGCCCTATCCACGGTGCCCGGGGAGCAGTTGGGGGTTAGGAATACTCAAGAATACCTCCTTCATGGACTGTCAACCCTGGGGATTGAACCGGCAACCTTCTGGTCACAGGGCCAGATCCCTAACCTCCAGCCCACGACTGCCCCCAACATATAGATGTTGAACAACATTGGTGAGAGGACGGAGTCTTGCGGAACTCCATTTTTCGGTGTCTGTCTCCTATACAGATTAACACACACAACAATGCCATGAGCCATCCACAGCCTCACCTTTCTCCACCTCAGCCATTCACACCTGTGACCATCAGCGACCCCTGTCTGCAATGAATGCTTCACCTACCCCCCACAATTGGAATGCCCAGTGATAGTACATCCACTGCTGATCAGGTGAAGAAGGAACTGAAAAACCTGAAGCAGAGCAAAGCAGCAGGGCCTGATGACAAGCAAGAGACTCTGCTGTATGGACGGCCAGTGGGAGTTCATTCCACCACTTGGGTGCCAGTACAGAGAACATTCTCAATGTGTGTCTTCCAGGCGCCTTGAAGGATGGCGGGTCAAGCTGAGCTGTACTCGAAGCTCAAAGAGCTCGTGGTACAGTTCAAGATTTCACCATTGCCATCAAGTCGGTAGGAGCTGGTCCATTTCTGGCTTTGTAGGCCAGCATTAGGGTTTAAATCTGATGCAGCTACAGGAAGCCAGTGAAGGGAGCGCAGCAGTGGGGTGACGTGGTTGAACTTTGGCAGAATGAAGACAAGCCGTGCTGCTGCATTCTGGATGAGCTGCAGAGGCTTGATGGCCTGCATGGGAAGACCAGCCAAGAGAGAGTTGTAGTAGTCAAGCCTTGAGATGACCAGAGACTGCACTAGCACCTGGGTGGCCTCTCAGGTGAGGAAGGGTTGGATCCTACAGATGTTGTACAGGAGAAACCTGCATGACCAAGACCGGTTCATGTGAGTTGAGAGTATGTGAACCCTCTCTATGTTACCTAATAAGAGCCATCCTCCAGATAGGACTTGAACCACTTCCACACATAGCCAGTGATTCCAAGGTTGGTGAGTATGTCCAGAAGGATTGTATGGTTGACCGTGTCAAAAGCTGCTGAGAGATCAAGAAGGATCAGGACACATGACAATTTGGCTGATCTTGCAGATTGGAGGTTCTTGGCCATTGTGATGAGGGCAGTTTCTGTAGAGTGTGCTGGTTTGAAGCCAGACTGGTTGGGGTCCTGGAGCTGGTTCTGTGTAAGAGAGAGAAAGCTGATTATAGACTGCACGTTCAAGAATTTTTGAAAGGAAAGAAAGAAGTGATACCTGTCTGTAGTTGATGACATCAGAGCTGTCCAGCATGGGTTTCTTCAAGAAAATAATTATTGACCGGTTGCACTGACATCCCGATTAATATAGACACTTGAAAAGCTGATGCTAACGCATCTGAGACTTCTGGTCAGAACAGCTCTCGACCCTCTACAGGTTGCAGGAGGCTAAGATCTTTTGATGTGTGCATGAAGCTTCCATGGCATTCTACTAGTCTGCTGCAGTGAGTGCTTTATTCTATGCTGTTGTGTTGTGTGCATCAACAAAAGTGCTCTGAGCAAATGTAACAAACTTACTAGAAAGGCTGGCTCTGTTGTAGGAGTCATGCTGGACTCTTTGGAGGTTGTGGCAAAACAAAGGATGCTCAACAAGCTGTTTACCATCTGGGACAACACCTCACACCCTCTGCATGCTACACTGGATAAACAGAGAAGCACATTCAGTGGCCGACTCTTACAGCTGCTGTGTTAAAGAGCCTTTTGAGGTGTTTCTTTCTCACTGCTATAAAGCTCTACAATGAGTCTCCTTTCTGCACAGATAGGATATGGATATGTTCTTATTGTGGAATGTTGCATTAACTATATGGCAAAAGTAATGGGACCCTTGTCTTTGAAAAAGTTCTGCTATTGGCTCATCTGTCTTTTTTGCCCATTTTGCCTCGCTGTAATGGTGAAATCATGGATGTTGACCTTATCTGAGCCGAGTGAGGCCTGCAGTTCCTAAAATGTTCATCTGGATTCTTTTGTGAGACTCATTGCTGTTCATTTGGAGGAATTCTGGTCAGCTGGCCACTTCTGGAAAAATTCACCACTGTTTTCTCCATTTGGAGATAATGGCTCTCAATGTGGTTCACTTAAGTCCCATAGAAATGGCTTTGTAGGTACATACAAATATACATTGTATATGCATTGTATATACACACATACACACTTTCTAAGCTGCTTCTCCCTCAGGGTTGCGGAAGGGTGCTGGAGCCTATCCCAGCTGTCATCAGGCAGAAGGCAGGATACACCCTGGACAAGCTGCCAGTACATCACAAGGCAGACAGACAGACATACACATTCACACACATTGTATATACATACATTTAATCATATATATACACAGGAAGATTCACTCAAAAGAGTCCCAGAATATTCTGTTATAACTCTATATGATGAAGCAAACCTTATCTTGACAACTTAAAGGATTATTTTTCTCATTTATTGTTGTACTAATCTAGATGAGAACTGTTAAAGTCTTCAAACTTCATTCATGGGTTATAATACTCTCAGTTTATGTCCAATGTAGACTCAAAATGTTCAGAAATACACAAAACTGTATGGAAACACAAAAAAATGCCATGTAGGTGTTTCTATATGAGTTCAAAACAAAGAAAAGAAGACCGTAACAAATCAAAGATCAGTTTTTGTCCCACAGGCTCAAGGTAAACAGGCTATAGGACATTTCTGTAGCCTGACAACTATAATAATATCACATTGAGAATATTACATGTTACACATCACTACACTTTGAGTATGATTATAAGAGGTGTCATAACCAATGGCAAGGTGTTATAACCATTTTTTTGCTATTATAATGGAGGATTTCATGTTGTATACCACATTTGCTTCATAACATAAGTTGCATCTTCACCATCCAAAGAAAAACAAAAGAAATGGCAACTGTGCAGATGAGAGCAGAAACATTCTTTAATTTTAATGCAAGTTAATGTAAGAATATTTTATTCCAAGCAATTCTGGATCCATTCCATTAGTCTAATCACAGTGAAATTTTCACGCAGTGTAAAGCACTGTGCTGAAAATATGCAGAAAAAAAATTTGACTTGCAAAACGTGGATATACTTATTTTTTTGGACAGTGATAAAGTAACTGTAAAAACCACATATACAGATGCAAATATAGTACATGCTCAAAAACAATTATGAATGAGGAAAGACAGTTGCAGGCAATGACAAACACAAATTCAGGGTGGGAATGCTTCAGAAGGATTATTTTTTGATCAGGCACTTGCAAGATAATTTAACAGTCCCACTTCAAAGACCCAATTCACTGAACTGCTAACATGTAGGATAAAACACGGTTGATTGTGGTACATGTGTTTCATTGTTTCATATTTCTGGAAGGTTGAAGCAAATTATACAGTAAATGCTAATTTACCATTAAAAACCCTTCTAAATCTGGCAAACTAATGATATGAAATTCTGTTTCACACAACAGGTCTATGCATATTCAATTAAACGCTTAGGTAAGTATTTAACAAGCACAGCAAGTACATTTCTAGAAGGCTCACAGTCTTACAGCAGTTTGTTTTTGGAGGGCTTTTATGGATCTGGTTCTCTGTTTTCAGAGGAGATGTGATTTTGTCTACATCTGACATAGTATGAGAGCGCAGCATAAAATTTCTCATCTCTTAGTCCATAGACAAGTGGACTGACAGCCCTGGCAATGACATTAAATGTGAAAAAGTTGAAAGAGCGGACTGACAGATATAACTCAATATCTATCTGTATGACTACTGCTTCAATGTAGGGACAAATAATCTCAATTGTGCAAAGGATAAGCTGAAGCATATGCAGTGAGATGGTGCGCAGACCTTTGCCTGCTGACTTCTTGTCAACAGAGGCCGCCCGGGCAGCGAGCACAATCATCAAATAGCAAAAGAACTCAATGAATAAAATTATGCTAAAAGAAATAATGTACAAAATTCCTCTCATTAAACGGTGCCATTGCTCTGGCGTCATGATCTCATAATGGCAGAAGGTAGGCTCTAAAAAATATTCCTTTGAGACTGTTGCAACAAGGATAAACACATCCACAAATGGCTTTATGGAGCTTATGATCCAGATGATAAGGATAGCAGTAAGAGTTCTGCTGGTGGTGGATATAGCACTGTGTCTCAGTGGCATGCAGATGGCCACATAGCGCTCCACACACATTGCAGTGATGGTTAGAGGTGTGCATGATGAGACCGTCTCCATGAGCATGCATAATGGAATACAGAATGCCATCGGCATCAGCACAGAGCTGTAGGAGAGAATGACCACTAAATCTGTCAGTATAAGAAAAATCACATCAGTCAGTAAGGTGTGGGCGAACAGTATGTAACGTGTCTCAGTTCTGAAGGACTGTTTGCTGTAGAAGGTGAAAAGCATGAGGAAGTTGATGTAAACAAAAGGCCACACAAAAATCTGAGTCATGGCCAGGGACAAATCCTTCCGCAATGGGACAGAACTGACCAGTTGCAACTGGTGACTGCTGCTGTTCGTAGTCTGACTGCTGTTACACTCTGCTGTGCACATATCTAGAAGAAAAACGAAATGCTAAAGAGGAAAAAAATTGAAGGCACCTCTACCAGCAATATAAACCATTAAACACTAGAATGCACAAGAATTACAGCTGAAAATATGGTATAATTCTGAGAAATACCACTTACGTTAGCATAACCATATATACATTTATGTTATGAAAGTACGTTAATATAATATCAAAGCTCTTTGCTTCATTAATGCATTACCTGCAGTAATAGAGTTTGCCAAATAACAGATTTTGGATAAGCGCATATATAAGGTTAACTAGACTCATTTTAATATTCAATTGTTGACATCACTGACTCGTAAGCCTTAGTGTGTGACATGCAACAGGATGGTGGGGGCAGTCATGCATGAATTTGTATAGTGCATTTGATAGTATTACATGCTATGTGATAGTCAAATTATGGCAGACATGGTCCATTTTTGAAATCTTCTATCTGAGGAGTCACTTGATGCATTACTGTGAGCTGCCTTGACTTGTCTTAATGTTTTGCTAAACATCCTGTATTAATTCAGTCTAAATCCTGGCTACTGCTTCCAGAATGTGTGAAGTGTTTTCCAGTGTTGCATGGCCAAATATAATTTACTATCATATGTCAAAGAAAACCATGCCCAAGTCTGCAGCTAATAAGAGCATTACGGATGAACCGACCAAAGAAAATCTCACTCCAGATGCTCTGGGAAGTGATAAACATCATCAGAAGGCTTGACAAAGCGAGTAGGATAATCAGAAGACACTCAGTGGCATTCATATTGGAAAAGGAGCTGGCTTGCCCACGGGAGAGACACCAAAACCTGGAGGAGTGAAGTAGGAAATCCAACGTCTAAATTGTGTGACAATTGTGAAGGTAATCATGGCAGAAACGTGAAGGCAATGATATTGTTTCTTTCCTGGAGTGGATAATTCCTGAAGCCCTTGAACATGATAACTCCATTGCATCTCCAATCATTATAGAAAGAGCCCGCAGAGCAGCACCTGCAGGTGATAAACCTCTCTTGACAAGCAAAGAATCCTTCCTGTGGTGAGATGGCAGGGAGAAGTTTACTACAAGGAGTGAGATCCACTTCTTATTGGACTTCAGCAACGAATTATGAAAAACCTTTTTTGCCACATAAAGAACTCAAAGTCAGGTGAATGGCATTCTGAAGCACATTTATACCTATGAACAAAACAGCTGTGCTGTGTATTTCAGTTGACTTCCATATTTTAAAAGTAATTACGGTTACATTGCTGTATCGAAAAAGCAAACAAGCTGAATCTCTGTGCTAGATTTTAATTTCCTGTCCTCTGCCAACAGTGATGAATTAAAAAAAGTCTACAGCCTTTCCAGCTTTTACTTGTACGGGAATTTTCAGTAAGACATCTCGGCATTTCTTATAAACAGTTATTCTTGTTTCAAGTGTGCAATGGCAGAGTGGAATGGCATTTTTGGACAGTATAAACTTTAGAAACTTTACCCTTGTGCCAGTGCCATCATTATGCTACAGCTTTAGGGCAGTCGTGGGCTGGAGGTCAGGGAACCAGCCTCATGACTGGAGGATCGCCGGTTCAATCCCCAGAGCCGACAGCACATGACTGAGGTGCCCTTGAGCAAGACATCCAACCCCCAATTGCTCCCCGGGCGCTGTGGATTGGGCTGCCCACCGCTCCGGGCAAGTGTGCTCACTGCCCCCTAGAGTGTGTGCGCTCACTAGTGTGTATGTGGTGTTTCACTTCATGGATGGGTTAAAGGCGAAGGTGAAATTTCCCCGTTGTGGGACTAATAAGGGTCTCTTAATCTTTAGAAGTTTTTACATGTATTAACATTATCACAATTCCTGGCACTAAAAAGAACCTAGTTGAATCGCACTATCAAGAATTGCTGTGGTTTCCAGGCTAGTATTTACATAGACACTAACAGAAGCCTTCAAGCAGCAAGCAAGCAAAAATGCACTGTCTTTACAATATCTATGGATTTTGCCCTCAATTAGTGAAGACAAGACTGGTGCTGTAATGTACATACATACTTTTTTTCTCTATTTTCTCTATTTTTCTGCTCCTGTCAGACCAAATAGTTTCCTATTCTTTTATTTTTTGAAGAAAAGAACTTTGGCCACACCTGTTATATGTGAAAAAGCAATTGCTCCCAAAACCGGTTGTCACAACTGCACCCGGACACTTTCTAAATCTGGGCATCAGTCATTTTTCAAAGCTGTGGGGAAATGTAGGCCCACTCTTCTTTGCAAATTATTTTTTATTCAGCCACATTCGAGAGCTTTCAAGCATGAGCTTATTTAAGGTTATAACACAGCATCTTCATGAGGTTCAAGTCAGGACTTTGAGAAGGCCACTTAAACCTTTTACTTTTTGAGCCATTCAGAGGTGGACATGCTTCTGCTTCAGATCATTGTCTTGCTGTATAACCTAGTTGCACTTATGTTTCAGATCACAGGCTGATGATGACATTCTCCTGCAGGATTTTTGTGAGAGCGCAAAATTCACGGATCCGTCAATTATGACAAGTCACCCAGAACCTGAAGCAGCCATGCAGCCCCACACCATCACACTACCACTACATTTGACCGTTGATATGATGTTCTAATTGTGGAATGTTGTGTTAGCTTGATTCCAGGTGTATCGGGACCCCTGTCTTCCAAAAAGTTCCACTTTTGACTCATCAGTCCACAGAACATTACAACCCCAATTCCAATGAAGTTGGGATGTTGAGTAAAACATAAATAAAAACAGAATACGATGATTTGTAAATCCTTTTCAACCTACATTCAATTGAATCCACTACAAAGACGAGATATTTAATGTTCAAACAGATAAACTTTATTGTTTTTTGCAAATATTCACTCATTTTGAATTTGATGTCTGCAACACATTCCAGAGAAGTTGGGACAGGGGCGTGTTTCCCACTGTGTTACATCACCTTTCCTTTAACACTCAATAAGCGTTTGGGAACTGAGGACACTGATTGTTGAAGCTTTGTAGGTGGAATTCTTTCCCATTCCTGCTTGATGTCCAGCTTCAGCTGCTCAGCAGTCCGGGGTCTCCGCTGTCGTATTTTGAGCTTCATAATGTGCCACACATTTTCAATGGGAGACGGTCTGGACTGCAGGCAGGCCAGTCTAGTACCCGCACTCTTTTACTACGAAGCCACGCTGTTGTAACACGTGCAGAATGTGGCTTGGCATCGTCTTGCTGAAATAAGCAGGACGTCCCTGAAAAAGACGCTGCTTGGATGGCAGCAGATGTTGCTCCAAAACCTGTATGGACCTTTCAGCATTAATGGGGCCTTCACAGATGTGCAGGTTACCCCTGCCATGGGCACTAACACCCCCCCCCCCCCCCCACACCATCAGAGATGCTGGCTTTTGAACTTTGCACTGATAACAATCCGGACAGTCCTTTCCTCTTTGGCCCGGAGGACACGACGTCCATGATTTCCAGAAACAGTGTGAAATGTGGACGCGTCAGACCACAGGACACTTTTCCACTCTGCGTCAGTCCATCTCAGATGAGCTCGGCCCAGAGAAGCCGGCAGCGTTTCTGGGTGGTGTTGATATGTGGCTTCGCTTTGCATGGCAGAGTTTTAACTTGCACTTGTAGATGGAGCGACGAACTGAGTTCACTGACGGTGGTTTTCCGAAGTGTTCCTGAACCCATGTGGGAATATCCGTTACAGAATGATGTGGGTTTTTAATGCAGTGCCGCCTGAGGGGTCGAAGGTCTTCAGTATTCTGTTTTTATTTATGTTTTACACAACGTCCCAACTTCACTGGAATTGGGGGTTTTATTCCAAAAGGCTTTGGGGTCAAGATGTTTTCTGGCAAATCTTCATGTTTGCTAGCAGTGGTTGTCTTACTACTCTTACATGGATACCATTATTGTCCAATCTCTTTCTAATGGTGGAATCATGAAAGCTGACCCTTTCAGAGTGGAGTGAGGCCTGCAGTTCCTTAGATGGTAGGCTGGGTTCTTTTGTGACTTCCTGGATGAGTCATTGCTGTTCTCTTGGAGGAACTCTGGTAAATTGGCCACTTCTGGGAAGATTCACCCCTATTTGGATATAATAGTTCTTACTGTGGTTTGTTTGAGTTCCAGAGCCTTAGAAATGGCTTTTGTTTATTTTAACCAGACCATTATACACCGATCAGGCATAACATAATGACCTTCTATCTGTGCTCATCTTATCAGCTCCACTTACTGTATAGCTGCACTCTGTAGTTCTACAGTTACAGACTGTAGTCCATCTGTTTCTCTGATACTCTGTTGGCCCCCTTTTACCCTGTTCTTCAGTGGTCAGGACCCCCACGGAGCCTGACAGAGCATTTACTAAGTGGGTGATTCTCAGCACACTGACGTGGTGGTGGTGTGTTGTGCTGGTGCAAGTGGATCAGACACAGCAGTGCTGCTGGAGTTTTTAAACACCGTGTCCACTCACTGACCACTCTATTAGACAGTCCTACCTTGTCAGTCCTCTTTGTAGATGTAAAGTCAGAGACGACAGCTCATCTGCTGCAGCACAGTTTGTGTTGGTCATCCTCTAGTCCTTCATCAGTGGTCACAAGACGCTGCCCACAGGACGCTGGTGGCTGAATATTTTTCGTTGGTGGACTATTCTCAGTCCAGCAGTGACACTGAGGTGTTTAAATACTCCAGCAGCACTGCTGTGTCTGATCCACTTGTACCAGCACAACACACCAACACCACGTCAGTGTTACTGCAGTGCTGAGGATGAACCACCACCCAAATTCTTCTCAAGTTTTTATTTGGTCTTGGCATCGTGAACTCCTTGTTTAGCCATTTTTCACATTGCTGGAAAGGTTATGTTTCAGTGACGTTGATATTCAGCAGGGTTATCAGTAGTAATCAAGCCTGGGTGTGTCTAGTTTAATTGATCCTAATTATCAACTAAAATATGCTAAAGGGGTGTCCACCTATATTTCTCTGCCCACATAACCAACTAACTGAGTTTTAGTGTAAGTGTGGTGGCTCTCAAAACAGCATCAGAAACCTAGAAGAATATTTAAACCTAAATGTACACAATTAAAAACAATTAAAATGACATGAATTCTTTATCTGTTTTAGGATTTTGAAGAGAGATCATGAGAATGGTAACCTAGTACTGAATGATCAGTGCATTTTGAGAAATCAGTGTAAACGTATATAAATATAGTGTAAAAATATACCAGCAGCCAGCATCAAAAACATCATAGCACCCATCATTTTATAAGTAAATATTGTACATGGATTGTTTTTCTAATGTAGATGATTATTTTAACACTTCAGTAGATTAAAATAAAAAAACAAACAATATCTGTAATAAACACTGTTCTGTCTAGAGGATTGCAAGATGTTCTGTGAGCAAACAGTGCATCAACATGTTTACAAGAGAATTATGTAATGTTGATAAGAGATGTGGGGTTATTCTCCTTGGGGTCTAATCAGAGCAAAGAGTCATTAAATGAGCATTTGTTATGTATTCTGCTTTCGTCTAATTATCAAAGGGAAACAGATGGTGTGCCGAGTCTCATATTACCAAGCAATCCTTAGAGGCATTTTCCACATCAGTGGCTTTCCAAACTGTAAATAGAACATCTAATTATATATTTGCATAAGAGAGAGTTTGTTTAATAATTTAGAGCCTGCTTAATTACATGTAATTAGCCACACAGGACATGCTCAACTAGCCATCAGTAGACTACAGTCTGAACGTTTTGTTCATTAGGTTTTATGCTTTTGATACAGTCAAAGTTGAACAAAATTATGAATAAAAACTTCAGTATTTACTGGTTGTGACAGCACAACACCACGCATTTTAGGATCATTTGAACTGTATCACAATGTATTCTGAACAGCCCGACAGCACGGCAGGGTGGCAAAAAGGAAATGCCACAGTGTGTCAAAGTCTGTATGTCTAATCTTAGAATTAGAACTTCACCTGCATGTTAAAAGGAAAACTAAGGTGAAAACTCAGTAAAGTGGTAATTAACTTAGTGGTAATTATAGACATCCATTGTCCAGTAATGGTAACTTGTCCGGCTTTAAAACGTCCATCACTAACAGCAGACGCCAAAAACATTCTTGACTTAAGGCCCAATCCCATTTCTTCTTTTTACTCCTACCCCTTGTTCTCGAGTGTCACCCCAACCCCTTGGAGCTGAGTTACGAGGGGTAGTGGTTGAAATCTTGAACCCTATGAAATGGGTCAACCCTCAAATAAAAAACCCAACAGCATCGCTTCATTAACAGGCCACTAGCGGTGCTCCGTAGGCGACCGACCCGTCTTCAGTGACGGCAATGGATAAAGTTCAGTGACCTCACTGCTGGACTTTATGGACATTTAGGGCATCATATGCTTTCAAAGAGGGGGTTTAAGACAATTATTTACCTTCACCCACCGCTAATTATTTGGTGATACAAAGCTGAAGTCAGCTATTCTCCAGCTTCTCGTTTCTTCCCGCTCCACCTTAAATGGTGCAGCAGTTACATTCTGGTGCTTCAGGCGTCTGAACTGCTGGACCATTTAAGGTGGAACAGGAAAGTTAGCTAGCTAGCTACCAAGACTTTAGCATGCTATTAGCAATTGTTTGTGCTCGTTTTCTTCATAATGACCATAATTCATTGAAACAACATTAAACTAAGATAAAACAGTGGTTATCGTAATTTAACAGAGAAAATTCGCACATTCGTGGGTTACTTTGGTCACAGCCATCTTACCGGTTTTTCTTGTTTTCCTGATAACACTGTTCAAGGCAAGGCAAGTTTATTTATATAGCACCTTTCATACACAACGGTCATTCAAAGTGCTTTACAAATGAAAAAATACAGAAAAATGTAATTAATGTAAATAAAATAAAATTTATGTAAATAAAAAAAAAAAAAAACAATTAAAACAATAGATTTAAAAGAAGTTAATCAAATTTAAAAGAAGGAGATAAAAAATTAGAATAAAAATAAGAAACATGATTAAAACAATAGATATAAAAGAAGTTAAATGAATGAGGCCGTTACAGGATAAAAGTGGATTAAACTGAGCTAAACAAACAATACTAGAAACAAAGGCATGGATGAGTTTCTCCAGGTCTGCTTTAGCCAGAAAATCTCTGAAAAGCTTCTGAAAAACCTCCGTTTGGAGGCCATATAGCCGCAACACTTCACCTTAACTACCCCTCTATCTCAACAAAAACTGGGGCGCCCCACTCCTAGACGTGTACATGCAAAACAGAGGGCTCAGGGTTAAGTGGCAGGGGCAAGGGCTGAAACGGGATTGGGCCTTAGCGTAGAGATTTTATTTCCAGCAATTCTGTATTACGGGACGGCGGGGAGGTGGACCCAAGCGCAGAACTGAAGCCCAGCAAAAACAAAAACGTAATGCAAAACAGTCGCCGCCACCACTGAAGAAGCGCCCGCACCGAGGTTCGAACCGGCACCGTTAGGGTCACTGCGCCACGTGAGCGAGTGACGATGGGCAAGGCGGCCTGAGGAAGGTGGAAAGGGACCCTGAAGTAAAGGGCAAACCAAAGAGACGTCACGGACAACGAGCTCCAACAAAAGATACTGAGAAAGGTGAAATCGGGCATTGCTTGTTGTGTTTGCTCGTAGAGTAAACACCTTTTGAGGCTTGGATTTCTTTTCTTTTTTTTTCTTGATCTTTCTCTGTTCAGTTCTTTTCTTTCCTTTTCTGTTCTTTTCCCTTTGTTAATTGACTAAGAGCCGTACCGGTCACCCCTCTACAAAGGTGGGACAAACATTGGTGTTTGCCAGAACCTTATATAACCTACGAGGGCTTTCAGGTGCGTCAATTTAGTCTTGATTGCCGGCACCTTGCCGCTGTCGCCCTCTGCTGGCCGCAGGTGGCGCGGGCTGGGTGCCCTGCTGCCGACGCCCTCTGCTGGTGGCAGGCGTTGCAGGCTGAACCCTTACATTCTGGAACATTTCAGTCATGAAAACGTTCACAAAATGTAAAGGACTGCTGCTGTGCTCAAATAATGCAGCAAAATAAAAAGTCAAGTTTCTTGGGGTGTTTGGTTTGCTTGGTTTGTCTGGACACTGACAATATTTAAAATGTAATTCCTTGTAAAAGACCTGCAAGACTTCAGTATACATTAGTATGAAGACTTGGCAAATACAAAAAGCATACAGTTTTTTCTGGTGACACAGAAGCAGGTTAGCTGACTATCAACTTTCTTCTGTGAGTAGATTTGATTACATCGTCTCCATTCTTGGCTCAAATGTCTTTTTTCTCCTCTGCCAGCAGGTTCAACACACTACAGCAAACTGGTGGTTGTGTACAGCATCGCTTTCTGTCCTCATGAGTGACGCATAACAGACTGGACAAGCTTGTTTCATGTCTAAAGCACGGTCTAAAAGCAACCCTGTTTGCCACACAGAACAAATACTGCAGTTAGGCCAAACCACAGAGGTGTCAGTTAATAATTAATGACCTCGGAAAGACGTTTACTGCCCTCTTCAGAAACTTTTCACTTTTATTTTGCATGTTAAATTCTTTACCATGATTTTTGAGGACCATACTTCTAAATGGTGTTTAAAATTTAAAAAATGTTTAAAAAGAACATTTTTAGAAGTATTCAGACTCTAGATACTTACAATGATTATGTTATGATCTGTTTCAACTCAAGGCAGTGACTGCAGCTAAAATAAGCTGCAAAATCACTACTTATGATACTTTGTGTTGGAAGTTGTGGGTCCCAAACCCTAACCTTTAAATTCCAACTTAAATAATATTGAACTTGTTTCTGTTTTTTTGTTTTTTTTTTGCTCTGTTTAACATTTAAATGAAAAAAAATATATATCCAAAAAAAGGGTTTCCCATGTTTTCAGGTCACTACTGAAACACAAAGACTCCATAGTCCATAGTGCAATAGTCCACAGGTCCCCGTCTTCCCTCCTGGCTACATGACGAGCAGTTAGATCTCACTGTTTTATAAATATGTAAATCAAAAAATCAGTATGTAGCATTTTGTAACAATTTTTACCACCAAAACACATTTTCTGCAACTGTTTTTGTGTTTTAAAGAAAATATTATTATTTTATGTGTGTCCAACTGTTCAAAGCTGTGTTTGCTAGACATGTACTGGCTAAGGTCTTTGAGTTCTGCTTAAAATTAGGAAAAAATTGTCACTTCCAAAAACTGTGTTATTATAACTGTGTTTATTTCTGCATTTGTAGTGACAAAATGGAATAATCAATAATTTATTTAAAGAAAAATATTACAGTATATAGTCACTCAAAGCAAAAAGATTTTTAATCTAACGTCCAAGTCAGGTAAAAATGTCCAAAATACGTTTTCAGACTTTGAACCAATTCAGTTGAATGATTCATATCACAATGATTCAATGTACAAACATGATCTCTAATATGACCAAAGAGTCCATATCTAACATTTTAAGAATTAATGTTGAGTAATCATAAACATCTGATGATTGTAGATGAATGTCCCATAATACCATTCAGTGCATGTGTTCATAATTAAAAATAAAGGGGAAATCTGGATTTTCAAAATGTCAGGATGTAAACAAAGTCATTCAGAGTGGTTTGACATGAAATGCTGCATTTCAGAAAAACTCAATAAAGTTCATAGTGGCAGTGATAGGAACCAGATATCCAAAGTGTGTTGTGTCTTTAAGAGCTCCTGAGAAGACGTTACCTGAAATGGTTATAAATACAGTGTGTGATGCCTGACAAGGTGTTTTTCAATGGTTTTCAGGTAAGAGTTCAGCCTAATTTTTTCTAGGTCAAAATCCTCCCCAAAAAGGATTACCTCACTTATCATATTAACCACCATTTTACCATTATCAGTATAACATACTGATAACATATAACATACATATAACATAAACTCAGAAGATATGGTTTTAATGCTTGTTAGTAAATAAAATGACTAAATTCGTGTTGAAGACATCACAACTCCTGGTTCCTAGTTTTCCGCTGTAAAGAAATCTGTGGAACCGTTTTCTACAATGAACCAGTTTTACATCAAACCACTCAGAATGACTTTGTTTACGTCTGAACGATTGAATCATGCAGGTATTTTGAAAAATCGGTCACATTCCCCTTTCAGTGGTATTTGAATAGACTGTATCTTACTCTGCACATTACTGCTTTTGAATTTCAGATCTTAATACTGATATATCTACATTAACCCTTTCAGACAGCCAGGGCATATCTTTGTATTTTTGAATGTAACTTTATGTACAGTCTATATATATAGGGCAGTAGTGGGCTGGAGGTTAGGGATCCAGCCTCGTGACCGGAAGGTCGCCGGTTCGATCCCCAGAGCCGACAGCACATGACTGAGGTGTCCTTGAGCAAGACACCTAACCCCCAACTGCTCCCCGGGTGCCGTGGATTGGGCTGCCCACCGCTCCGGGCAAGTGTGCTCACTGCCCCCTAGTGTGTGTGTGCTCACTAGTGTGTATGTGATGTTTCACTTCACGGATGGGTTAAATGCGGAGGTGGAATTTCCTTGTTGTGGGACTAATAAGGGTTTTCTTAATCACTTATATATACAGTTTATATACTGCATGGTCACATCTGATTCAGTAGAAAAGCTTCTCAATTGTAAGTTAATTAACACAAACATTCAATATGAAAGACCAAAATAGTGTGCAAGTAAAAGAAAACACAAAAAACAACTAATATTTACACGTCTTAATGCAAATAAAGGTTTACAACCAAGCAACACCCACGTGACCACTGACTGTTGTTCTACATTGGCTGTCCTCTAGTGGTAAAATGCTGTACTGCAGAGTGTGGACTGTAGTGCATATTAAGCCCAGGATTTCGCAGGGAAGTGAGAAATGCAGTAACACACACAGTCAAAGAGCTCTGCTTTTCTAGTTGTGGAAAAAATGTGTGTTCCAGTGTAAATGGAGTTCATTTCACGCCACAATTTTCAAATGAAAAAATTAAATCCACAAGCAAAGTGTGGATAATAAAATGTCCTGATGGTGCAAATGCAAATAGAGTTAAACTAAATTTTTCAGAAAGATTATTACTCATTCCTACTCATTTTTATATAAAATCTTAACTCATTTTGCCAGTCTTTGATTTCATTGTTTCCTTTTTGCTGATATATTTTTTGCTTCTGGGCTCTTTCAGCACATTTCCTGCTTCTGATGACCAATAGCCCTGCATGATTAAGCAGTTCTTTATCTTCTTCTTCTTTCAGGTGCTCCTTTTAGGGGTCGCCACAGCGGATCATCTGCCTCCATCTCGCCCTATCCACTGCCTCCTCTACTTTCACACCAACCATCTCCATGTCCACCTTCACTACATCCATAAACCTTCTCTGAGGTCTACCTCTTCTCCTTCTGCCCAGCAGCTCCATCTCCAACATTCTTTGCCCAATATATCCACTATTCCTCCTCAACACATGTCCAAACCATCTCAACCTGGCCTCTCTGGCTTTATCTCCAAACTGCTCCATCTTCACCGTCCCTCTGATCTGCTCATTTCTAATCTTGTCCATCCTCGTCACCCCCAACGAAAATCTCAGCATCTTGTGAAAAAAACCTGTGAAAACATGTCAGAGCAAAAAATATCAGCAAAATCAACTAATTAAAAAAAAATCTAAGCAAAACTAGTGGAACATGTCATCCATCCATCCATCTTCTAAGCCGCTTCTCCCTCAGGGTCGCGGGGGGTGCTGGAGCCTATCCCAGTGGTCATTGGGCGGAAGACAGGATACACCCTGGACAGGTCACCAGTCCATCGCAGGGAACATGTAATATATTTACACTAAAATGAGTGAAAATGAGTAGAAATCTTTTTGAAAAAGTTTATTTGAAACTTTTGACACAAAATTAACTTGATAAACGGAAGCTGACGTTTCCAAAAAAGTTGGGACGCTGTACCAAATGTAAATAAAAACAGAATGCAATGATGTGCAAATGATTTAAGTCCTATATTTATTTGAAAATAGTACAAAGACAACATGTTAAATGTTGATACTGAAAAAATTTACTGGTATTTGGAAAAATATATGGCCATTTTTCAATTTGGTGCCATTTTGGTAAAGGGTCAAAGAAAGTCTGAAGCTGTTTAATGCTAAAAAACACTGGATAACCGGCAACAGGTCAATAACAAAAAACATCCTAGAGAGGACACAGAGAAGGGGTTCATCACTCTTTGAAAGACTGCACGAGCGAATAGTATAACAACGTTTCTCAATATAAAATAGCAAAGAACTTTTGCTTTTCATTCAAGATTCAAGAGTTTTATTGTCATGTACACAGCAGAACAGTCAGTTGCACTGTACAATGAAATTCTTACTTTGCTGTTCCTCCGTTCACCATATAAACTCTTAAGAGAATAACAAAAAGAAAATATAAGAATAACTAAAAAAAATCGTAGTAAAAGGTAAAAGCAAAAAAAGTGTACAGTGTACAATGTTGAAATAAGATTAAAGTTACACGTGCGTATGTACAAATAAGTGGAGCAGCTGTTCATAAAGTGCATCAAGTGACAGATGAAAACAGATGTAAACAGTAAACAGTAAACAATATTACTCTGTGTAGTAATAGATGTAAACAGTATTGTTTCATCATCTACGGTACATAATCTCTCTAAAAGATTCTGAGAATCCAGAGAAATCTTTGTATGCAAGGATCATGGCCAAAAACCAACATTGGCCACCTGTGATCTTCAGGCCCTCAAGCAGCACTGCGTTAAAAACAGACACAGCCCTGTAGCGGATATCACTGCATGGGCTCAGGAATTCTTCCAAAAGTTCAGTCATCGCTGCATTCACAAATGCAAGTTCAAATTCTAAAATAAACCGGATGCCCGATGAGGTTCCTTTGTACATGCCACAATCCACTGAGGTGTTGTGAAATGTAATCACTGTCCCATCACAGCTCTCTAGCAAGTTTGACAGAAAGCTGAGAAACCAGTCAGAAATAGTCGCTTGTAGCTGTAATCCAGAGGAAATGGCATCTGTTGCAGTTGGGAAGTGATTAAATTGACTGAATCTAGTAATGCCACATGGAATTTACTGAGCAGGTGGTAATATAAACATTTTAATCCTTCCTACCTGTGCTGACGATAGTCACCCCTGTTGCACATTGTATTATTTCTGGCCACCAAACCAGCTACTGGGTGCAAACAGGAATAAATGTGCTGTCCAACAAAACCATTAGGCCATTTGCACCTGCACAGAAGCAGGGCTGTCAGTCTTAATCCTTAAGTTTGATGTTTGGCTGATAGGTCTGGATAATAGATTAGATACACTCAGTAATTAAAACGCTACAACATGTGGCTGATAATGAGCGAAGGTCATAGTAAGACAAACAGTATATAGTTCTCAATCATGAATGTTTCACAAACTCTTGTAGTAGCAACCCACATGTATCCTGTGGTGATTGAACCCCAGTCCAAACTTTACCAACAAAAAATAAATAAATAAATAATTTAAAAACCATTTAATTCACAAATCTCTGAATCACTACCTTCATTGCTTATGGCAGCTAAATGTTTAAAAAATGCAACATAGCTTATTAGTTTTGGCAGCAAACACTGGAAACATGAGAATGCTTTGGAACAATATTGGAATTGTGTTGTGACAATGGCATGAAATGAATCTGTTCCCTGAGGAACAACTCTAGACCGATTTCAGCACGATCCCATTTCCCCTCATTACCTCACATTATGGTGCTACAGCTGCTATGGGATAAATAAAACTGGCCAACCCATCTCACAGTGTCCTTTCATTCCTCTGTCGACAAACACTGGGTGGTAAGTAGATAAGGTTAGTATTTTGTAAATAATTGACTAATGATCTTCTTGCAGTGTAAGACTGGAGTTGCTTCAATTTTGATGAATTCACATTTAAGTTGTATCAGTTTATCTTATGTGTCAAACATTTAACTGAACTCACCTGGTGAATTGTATTCATGCTTGAACTCATGCCAAGTTTATTATTCTATTATTATATGCTGTTTTCTTGGTTGTGCTAATGAAGTGGTCCTCAAATTTAGACCAGAGAAAAACGTGAAATGCAGGAGGTTGCTGACGAAGATGCACTAATATTTTTTTATATATTTAGTCGGTGTCATGCAAAAACTTTGTATCTACACTTTTTAAGTTTTTTGCATAATTTGAAAACTCAGGATACACTATAAATCGCATTGAATTTCAAATTTCATGCTGAACGGACCAATAAATGGTCCAAAACCACTTGTTATGTCCACACTTCCATTACAAGTGGATTATATATATGTGCATGTCTCATAACTGCTAATAACTGAACACATTCTATACTGAAAACACACTCAAATATGCCACTTTCTGCTCATTTAAGTCCAGAGTTTCTATTTATTTGCAGAGCTGAACATATTGGGAAAAAATAAACATAAAATAAGGTCTATGCAATGTGTGTTAATGCACATTTCACATTTTTTATACCAGGATCGCACAAATCTCTTTATATTATGTGATAAATTTACTCAACTGCAATTTATCTGTATTCTCATCCTATACAGTTTTCTCTTTTGCATTACAGCATTTCATAACTAACAGCTCCGCAAAGCATTTAGGCATTATGCAAAATCTAACTGAACCTCCGGGCAATGCAACACCCACCAAGAACGTGTCCATCATTGTGAAGGTATGCGTGGTCATCCCATTCTTCTGCGTCTTCCTCTACTGCATCCTCCTGATGTTGCACACCTTCGTCTCTCACAGACAGTTCTTCGACAGCTCCCGCTACATCCTGTTCACCTACATGCTGGTCAATGACACCCTGCAGATGCTCCTCTCCGTGGTGCTCTTCCTCTTTGTCATGGGTAACGTGAACTTTCCCATCATCTTCTGCACCCCCTTGTTGTTCTTGTCCACAGCCACCTTCCAGAACAGCCCACTCATCCTGGCCGCCATGTCCCTGGAGCGCTACGTGGCCATCTTCTACCCACTGCATCGTCCAGTCTCCTGGAGACCTGAGAGAATCTGGGTCATCATCCTGAGTCTGTGGATCGTCAGCTGCATCCTGCCCACGGTGGACTTCATTCTGATGCGGCCCAAGGCGGATGTTGATGTCCTGTCCACCCCAGTGCTCTGCAAAATGACAGTCCTCAACTCCTCGCCCATTCAGACACTATTCAAAGTGGTCATGAACGGCCTCTTCTTTGCCCTGGTGGCCGTTGTTATTCTGTTCACGTACATCCGCATCCTTCTTGAGACTCGCAAGATGCGGCAGGACCGCGTGTCGGTCAGCAAGGCCCTACACACTGTGGTGCTCCACGGGTTCCAACTGCTGCTGAGCATGATGGCCTTCACCTTCCCCATCACCGAGAGCCTGATTGTCCTGCATGTCAACTGGCTGCAGGAGCACATATCTTTCTTCAACTACTTTTGTTTCGTCTTGCTGCCACGGTTTCTCAGCCCCCTCATTTACGGCCTCAGAGATGAGAGCCTGAGGAGCCACATGAAAAGAGCTGTGCCCTGCTGCAGGGCTCGAATTAGTCCTCATAAAGCGACCAAGAACTGAAATGAGCCCTCTTCATTCTTGTGTACCCCCTCAAAAAAACCTGTGCTATATTTGTTTTCATCCATGTGCAGTAAAAAAGATTGACATCAAAGCCATTATGTCACGTTATAATCATTATTTATGAGAATCAAGCAACTAAACTGAGCTTGACTGAATTTAATCATTATATGATGTAATGATGTGAAGTGAGATGTTGATATGAACAGAAACACGTTCACGTTGGAATTCTGAAGACTTCACTCATCAAATAAAACCCACTGGAATAAGTTTGCATTACCACATATGTAATAAGTTTTTATTCCCGAGAACTTAAATGACCAAAAAAACTTTGGTTGCACGTGAGGAGAATGTTGGAGAACTCAACTTCTGCTTATTTTACAAAACCATTTTAAAGGCCACTTGTCAATGACATCATTGCTCTGGTACAGAACTACAGACAAATGCTTATGTTTGTTATTTATGTGATTTTAGGTTTTTCTCATCTAAATGAAACGGTTTAAAACGTGCGCTGATGTAGGCACTCGGCACATTTGGCTGCACTGACAAAACCATCAGCATTTTAAGTATTTGCAAATGGTAATACTTTCACTTAAATATGTTACACTATATTACACTAAAATATGTTTGTAAGATCTTAATCTACCTTTAACTCCCTTTCAGTTTATGTGGTCATTCACAATTACTTTTTAATTCCTTTGTTCTAGAATATACCTAGGATCTGTTTCTGTCAGCCCCGCGACCCTGAGGGAGAAGCGGCTTAGAAAGTGTGTGTGTGTGTGTGTGTGTGTGTGTGTGTGTGTGTGTGTGTGTGTGTGTTTCTGTCGGTACATTCAGGATAAAAGGGGAAATAAGACAGAAATCAGATCCTAGATCAGCACTTATTATAAATACTGGCCCAGGACTGCTTTGCTGTTTCTCCCTCGGACGCTTAAGCATTATATTTTAGAGAATTACAAAATGAGAACAGCACCTAATAAAATATGAACTAAAACAGACATTCCCAGAGATGAGTAGAATACTTTGGAAATAGTAGTGATGGGTGAAGTAACATACTCCATTACAACACAAAGTAATTCACACTGTTCCTCACTGTTACTGGTTGGCAGTTTTCTTCATGTAACTCTTCTGTTAATAAGTCTCATGAGCTCCTTCAGAAGGATGCTTTTAATGGCCCCAACATGTCTGTTCAGCATGGACTACAGGTTAGTAATAGGAAGCAAGTGACAGTTTTCAAATGCTTGATAGTGATAAGAAAACAATCTGTAAAGTTTCTTGAAATTCTTTGGTTAATATATTTAGCTTCAGCTTGTTAACCATCGTGCTTTATGGCCTGTCCCTTTATTTTTAACTCACATGAACAAGCAACCGACCAAAACTCAATAGCCAGCTGTCCTGACTGCAGTTTGCACAACTCCATACTGTAGGTAGATATTTTCACTCCATAGCCAAGGACTTACTAATTCAGACTGCATATTATATACAACCCCAATTTTAAGAAAGTTGGGACGCTATGTAAAATGGAAATAAACGCAATTAGAAACAGAAAGCAATGATTTGTAAATCTCACAGACCCGTATTTTATTGCCAATAGGACACAGAACCCAAACCAGATGTTGAAAGTGAGACGTTTTACCATTTCATGAAAAACATTAACTCGTTTAGAACTTGGTGGCAGCAACACAAAAAAAAGTTGGGATGCAGCAACAAAAGGCTGGAAAAGTAATTTGTCATAAAAAATTAAAACATTTATTTGCAACTAACTGGGTATAAAAAGGGCATTTTAGAGAGGCAGAATCTCTCAGAAGCAAAGATGAGCAGGTGTGCTAATAACAAGCTGGGAGGTCTTTAGTTTGGATCCAGTGTCCATTATTTCCAAAACGAATTTCACAATTCAATTGGTTGGTCCACAGGGCACTTTTCCACTGTGCCTCAGTCCATTTTAAATGAGCTTGGGCCCCGAGAAGTTGGCAGTGTTTCTGGACCCTACAGCTTTGATTTGCTTTTGTGGATTGTACGACGATCTGCGTTCACAGACAGTGATGTGTTCCTGAGCCCAAGCAGTGAATTCCAGTACAGAAGAATGCCTGTTTTCAATGCAGTGCCGCCTGAAGGCCCAAAGATCACGAGCATCCAGTATTGATGGATGGTCTTGTCCCTCGTGTACGGGGATTTCTCCAGATTCTCTGAATCTTTTGATGATATTATGTGCTGTAGATGGTGGGATATCCACAGTCTTCGCAATTTTACATTGACATTTATCTAAAGTAGCACACAATTAAAAAAAACAGCATCCATGGTGTATGGGGGGAGTATTAGTGCACATGGCATAGGTGTCTTGTACATCTGTGAAGGCACCATTAATGCTGAACGAAATATACAGGTTTTGCCATCCAGACCGTCTCTTTCAGGGAAGGCCTTGCATATTTCAGCAGGACAATGCTAAACCACACACTGCATCCAACACAACAGCATGGCTCCGCAGAAGAAGAGGTTTAGGTGCTAAACTGGCCTGCCTGTAGTCCAGACCTTTCACCAATAGAAAACATTTGGCACATGATGAAATGAAAAATCAGAAGAAGCAGCTGGTCTCCTCACTTCCAATACGCTTACATACTGTTGTTAAAAGAAGAGGGGATGCTACACAATGGCAGGCGCGGCCCTGTCCCAACTTACTGGAGATGTGTTGCTGCCATCAATTTCTAAATGAGTTAATATTTTTCACGAAATGGTAAAACATTGTTCTACGTTCTATTGTGAATTAAAAATGGGTCTCTGAGACTTGCAAATCATTGCATTCTGCTTTTATTTACATTTATTTACATTCTACATAGCATCTCAGCTTTTGGGGAATTGGGATTATTTTTGGGGAATCTCAACTTCCAACCCCCCCCTTACAACTTACAAGGTCCAATATGATTGGCTGACATAGTACGAGGTCTGATATGATTGGCTGACATAGTACGAGGTCTGATATGATTGGCTGACATAGTACGAGGTCTGATATGATGATTGGCTGAGCTGACGTTACACCCCCCCCCCCCACACACACTAAATAACTGTCTCCTGTTAGAAAATCTCTGATAGTGTGGCCTCAGTGGGAGATTAGAGCAGCAGCGCCGCCCTCAGTTCGCACCCTGCTATAACAGTTAATTGTACATGTGGAGGCACGACGACAGGGATGAATATTAAAGTAAAGTATAGCTGATGACTTGAACTAATAATGTATATTCATGTGGGTGGGCTAACCTGGCCCACTGAATGTGGCTTTGAGCTGTTTACCCACCTCTGCGTTTCTTTGAAAAACGTCCTCCAACTGCTTCATTTAAACAAAAGCTCATGCCACTCCTCCACCCCCACCCCCTACTCCTCCACCCACACCCACACCCTACTCCTCCACCCCCACCCCTACTCCTCCACCCCCACCCCTCCACCCGTTTTCATATGACCTGAAATTTCAACGCGGTTAAATGTAAACAGTCGCTCTCTTGCAGCGAATAACGGAGGACCCGCTGTCCCGCTGGTTCCAGGTGGTTCTGCGTGTCCTGTTCCCTCTGAGACGCGCTGTAAGCGGTTATATCCCGTCTCTCTTCAAGCCGCTGCGTTACTCGTGTTTCCCTGCTGGTGGGAAGGTGGCGCGTGGAGCCTCAGCCTGCAGTGAGGGGAACATGCGGCGGACTGAGATGATCAGCCGCATTAAACCGAGAGAAGTCGTGGAAGAAACTCAAGCCGTCGAAGCTGTTTTTATTTTTTTCATTCCCTCGTGAAAATGCCACCAGTCCCGGGTGTCCGTCTGTTACCTGTTTGGTTTGTGATCATCACCGTGGCTGATGAATCTCTCGGGGAGATGTACACCTCGATGATGAGCGTAAAGCAGGCGATGTTATCAGAAAGGCAGCTCATTGGTTCTTTAAGAACGTACATTGATCATGAAACTCAAAGACTTGAGGACATTAAAAGGTAAGTGAACATGTTTACCGCTCGTGTCATGAACTGTAAGGTAGGTCTAAAACAGTAAGTGTAACTCACTTTAAATAACATTTGCATCCTTTTAAAGTAAACGCGAAAACTTGCAAGTGAACGAGTGAACTTTCAAGTGAACGAGGCCAAACTCACGTGCAGGGAGAATTTCCTCAATTCTTTTAGTGTTTTTTTTTGTTTTCCCACCTGTATTCCGGAAAGCCCCGCCCTTTGCTACGATTGGTGGATCAGCGTGTCTGTATGCACTTCTGTCCAATCCCATCGCACAACGAAACTCATTTGGGCCAATCGTAGGACAGGCAGGTTTTTCTAGACATGGGTGGGAAAAGTCTTTGGTCTGATTTAGAACTAGAATTTACAGCCAATGGCCGCTGTGTTCACACACTGTGACATTAGACCTCTGCACTTAACCCACCCATGCACCCACAGACATGCACACTAGTGAACACACACACTAGGTGGCAGTGAGCACACTTGCCCAGAGCGGTGGGCAGCCCTATCCAAGGCGCCTGGGGAGCAGTTGGGGGTTAGGTGTCTTGCTCAAGGGCACTTCAGTCATGGACCGTCAGCCGAGGGGATCGAACCGGCGACCTTACGGTCACAGGGCTGGTCCCCTAACCTCCAGCCCACGACTGCTGGATATTTTAGCATTATATCAAAAAACTGCAAAACAAGGGCGCCCGCGAAAGAGTCCTCAATGACAGGAGGTTTAATGGAGTTACATGGCTAAAAACCAAAAGTTAAAATAGGATCTTTTTTCAATTTTGGAACGTAGAACGATGTATTTCACTAAGCAAAGAAACGTGCCTGTATGATCCTTTTCTCTACAGCAAATGGGTTTTTAGCTGCAGGATGCTTGCGTTACTTCTGCTACGTGCTGATTGGTTGACGAGCGGCTGTTTGGCTGAGTGACTGTATTTTATAGACACTCAAACAGAACAGCGGTGTTACGTTTTATACTGTTCTGCGTTCAGGACTTTAATTCTATTCCTCTATATTAAAAAAAAGTTCAAGCATTTACAAACTATGATTTAACGCAAATGCTCCATATTAACTTTTTCATTTTGGACGTGCTCCAGAGCGCCCTCTTGTGTTTGACAAATCCCGAGGACATTATTGAGCATCACTTCTCTTGTGTAAACTGTCTGGCATTCATTTGCATGTTTTTCTTGTTAAAAGGCAAATTTGTTTGATTGTTATGAAACTGAAATATGATAAGTTCAGTATATTCTCACAGGTTCTACTCAAAGGTTTCTGCCTTTCACAATGGGATGTACAACGAACTAGCAACTGCCCTTGCTAACCCTCTGGTGGCGTTCACACTCATCAAGAGACTTCAGTCTGAATGGCCAAATTTAGTCTACAGCTATGAAGCTGAGGAAAACCTCCAAGGTGCCCTTCAAAATCTATAGCCTGCTGTTTACCCACAGATGTCTTCTTAACCATTTACCTGTCACCCCCTTCACTAGTCTTCTCCTCCTTTCAGTCATCGTTTTTGTTTTTCAGCCCTGAGGGTTGGCTACAAGCAGCTGGAAAGCAGTTTGCCCAAACTAGAAGACCTCCAAGGAGCGGCACAGGGACTGATGAGGCTCCAGGATGTCTACGCCCTTCAAGTGGAGGGACTGGTGAGAGGTCATTTCCAAAGGGTCTCTAATGGCAACACAGTTGACATCTACAAACCACCAGTGTCCACCCCTCTCTCTGGCGATGACTGCTTTCTTGTTGGAAAGGTGGGCCACGTTGAAAGAACACTGATGCTATTTGGCTTGTACTGTGTGTGAATATGGATATCAGTTGATGCGCAGTGTGGCCAGAGTTTGCGGTGTTCTCATGCAGATACATTTTCCGCCATATGTTTCCAATTGAGGTAGAATGAGATTTTAATAACACATGGGTTTGAAAATGTCTTGGTTTATACGACCATACATTTATACAAAATGATGCCCTGTACTTTCAGTAATTTCTCCTCCTTCCAGAGACTTCTCACTTGTCCTGAAACTCTGCATTATTATAGGTCACTTCTTTGACCTTAACGCTTTAAATGGCCAAGGCCCACCGGCATGTCCACAGTTCTATTACACACTGCTGTAACCCAAGAATAGCTCAACCAGTTTGCAGTGAAGTTCCTCTAGTTACTGAATAATAAGCCTGAGATTTGAAGGGGCTAAACTTGTCAGGTGTTTTACGCTGCAAACAGTGATAGTTTTTAAAATAAAATGATGTATAATTCATTCATCAGGCAAAGATGTTCATGACATTTGGTATTCTCTCCCATTTTCAGAGATATGAGGCAAGATTATATTTCCATAATCAGGTTTATAGAATCAATGGAACATTTTTATTTTGCTTTAATTTTGAAACCGAGGTTATTCCTGAAACATGTGGCATTACTTAAAGAGTCTAAATAAGAAATAAAATCTGTATTTCATTTGGATTCATCCAGATTTGTCCTTGATGTCCACACAACCACACAAAGATTATGTTAAAAATGACTAAACTTGTGTACTAAGGAGATTTTATATATATATATATATATATATATATATATAGAGATATATATAGAGATATAGATAGATATATAGATTTTATATATATTCTTAGGGAAATCCTGAGGCACTGCTAATAAAATAGACATTTCCTCACAGCTTGAAATATGTTGTGGGCCTGAAGGGAACATTCTGGACAGAGTAGATATTCAGACATTCCCATCTGAGCACACTGGAACTTCCTAATTGACATTCCATATTGAGTAGGCCCCGGTTACACGTTCTCTCTCCATCTTGTGGTGCTTTCCTGGCTGCGCTCCAGTCACCAGAGTTTAGTTTTGTGCTGAAAGCCGACGATTCAGGGATGGTGTGAAAGCCTTTCCCCCGATTCTTGTGGTCACTGGGAGAAAACTGAAGACATCTAAAATGTCAAGTGTGAAAAATGTGACACAGTAACACAGGAACACCCCATTCTCGGACATATTATTGGTCATAAAGACGTTTGCATGTTTGCAGCAATAGTGTGAAGAATAGGTGATGTTATGATCTTTGTCCTCTGAAATGATGTATTTAAACCCACCCGCCAAATTTTATTACACACTTCTGTAATGTGAGAATAGCTCAGCAAGTCCCTGTAGTTACTGAATAATAAACCTTAGTGTGTAAGGCAGTCGTGGGCTGGAGGTCAGGGAACCAGCCTCGTGACCAGAAGGTCGCCGGTTCGATCCCCAGAGCCGACAGCACATGACTGAGGTGTCCTTGAGCAAGACACCTAACCCCCCACTGCTCCATGGGTGCTGCGGATTGGGCTGCCCACCGCTCCGGGCAAGTGTGCTTACTGCCCCCTAGTGTGTGTGTGTGTGTGTGTGTGTGCTCACTAGTGTGTATGTGGCATTTCACTTCATGGATGGGTTAAATGCGGAAGTGAAATTTCCCTGCTTGTGACTAATTAGGGTCACTTAATCTAATAAGCCTGGGACTAATAAGGGATTAAAATGAGTACCTTGTGTTGGCAGGTGACATGCACTTAGGCTCTTGTTGTTATATAAGTGAGCTTCTCTTGCACTATGATGAGTAGAACTAAACTGCTATCTGTTCAGTTCATTAGTGTTCCCTTTTCCAGGTGGCCTATGATGTGGAAGATTACTACCACTCTGTGCAATGGCTGGAAGAGGCAGTGCGGCTGTTCCGAGGCATGAGCTGGAGCCCGGAACACGAGGGCACTCTGGAAGATGCCCTAGATCACTTAGCCTTCTCTCATTTCAAGGTCTGTTATTCTTAAATCAGTTTTTTTGTGGTGAAGCAGTCCTTAAGTCTGATGGTTTACATTTTTAACCCTCTTGTTTGCATTACTTCAGGCAGGAAACATCTCCTCCGCACTCAGTCTCTCTCTGGAATTGCTGCGTCGTGGTAAAGTTATCCTGTTAAATTGTCAAGAGACAACTCATAGCATGCCACGTGAAAGTGTCAGATTAAGCAGTAATTCAGCAGAAAATCACTTTTATACAGTGTATTCTTACTTTAAATGCCATCAGTTTGATAAATTCAATGCAATCAATCAAATCCAAAGAAGCAAACTTTGGACCCCAAGCGTGCCTTGGCTAATAGGCTACGTTTGGAGTAAATGTGTAAATAAGATTTTTTCCTGAATTACCTGCTTAAAACATCTCATAGAACAACTGCTGTTTCCTGAATCAAAGAATGGGATGGAGAATACAGACTGTTCGCTACGTGGCCAAAAGTATCTGGACACCTAACCATCACACCAATATGACTTGGACATTCCATTCCAAAACAAAGCATTAATATGGAGTTGGCCTCCCTTTGCAGCTATAATAGCCCACACTCATCTGGTTGTCTGGGAAGATTTTGGACTATGTCTGTGGGAATTTGTGCCCATTCAATTAAAAGAACCTTTTTGAGGTCAGGCACTGTTGGATGAGAAGGACTGGTCATCCCAAAGATGTTCTGTGGTGTTGAGGTCAGGGCTCTGTGCATACCAATGGAGTTCCTCCACGCCAAACTCATGACTGTGATTTATCACTGCTGAGAACATTTGTCCGCTGCTCCAGAGTCCAGTGGAGACAAGCTTTACACCACTCCAGCCAACACTTGGCATTGAGCATCGTAATCTTATGATAGGTGATATTTATATGCTATGTGCTTCAGCTCTTGGAGGCCCTGTTTTCATGGTCTACCACTTCATGGCTGAGCCATTGTTGCCCCTAGACGCTGCCTAGATGGGATAAATCATGCAGAGCAGAAATGTAACAAATATACACGTGGCAAAGGGGGCATCCAATAATAGTCCCATGTTTAAAGTCACTGAGCTCTTCAATGCAAGTGTCCCAGTGTCTGTACATGAAAGTTTTATGACTGTGCTTTTTTTTACTCCTGTTAGTAATGAGTGTGGCTGAAAGACCAGAACTCAGTAATTGGAAGGGCTGTCCACATACTTTTGGTCACAATGTGTAGATATTAGATAGTGGTTTCTAATGTGTCTAAAATTTCTAATATCTCTCTTATGTCATTTCTTACCATGTCACTGTACTACTGTATTGTACAATATTCACTTTGAATTTTAATCTTTCCCTCAAGATCCCTCAAACAAAAGGGTTCTGCAGAATGTGGAGAAGTATGAGAAGCTGCTGGTTGCACGTCCCAGTCTGAGCTCGGGGTCAGTGTTGAAGAGACCCAGTTCCACCTACCTAAGAACCAGGAACGCCTATGAAAGGCTTTGCCAGACCCAGGGATCTCAGGTATAACCTCAATGTGTGATAAGCAGTTTAATGACTGATTCAGTCTTCTGATCCAGGCTGCGTGCCAGTGAAAATTACTCCGGTAACCCTTTAGAGCCCATTGACATAACTAACCATGGCGTAAACGTATCATGGCAGATGGGATGGTCATGAGTTGTCATGAGTAATTTATCATAGTGTCATGAGGGTGTGAGCAATATGATATTTTGTTGTCATGGTGATAAATTACGTGTCTGCGTGGGGTTCCTCTGGGTTCTGCGGTTTCCTCCCGCAGTCCAAAGATATGCAGTCAGGCCGTTTGGACATGCTAAATTGCCCCTAGGTGTGAATGTGTCTGTCTGTCTGTCTGCCCTGCGCTGGACTGGTGACCTGTCCTGGGTGTATCCTGCCTTTTGCCCAATGAAGACTGGGGTAGGCTCCAGCACCCCCCTGCGACCCAGAAGGAGAAGTGGCTTAGAAGAAATGAGCACAGTTAGGCCAGTTTAACTGGAGTTAGTGCAGTACAATTTGTAAAATATTAATATATAACATAGTCATAGTTATAGGTTATTATTATTCTATTATTTTCATATGTGGCACTGCAGGCTCTATTTTATGTGCTCCGACTTATTCAATGTAAGAAACACTGAATATTTTGAAGCATATTGTGGAAATGTCATGATGCATTGTGATATAATATTATTGCCATTTCACCCACCCTTAGTGTTATATTACCATTACTGTTAATTGCAAAATTAGTGTGTAACATTAGTTATGATGACATAAAACACTCATGACAATTACCTGTAATGAGAACATAAAGTTCTCTTACAAAATACAAAAAAACTCAAATCTGTCATGACAACTTAACACATCATATGACATCTGCCATGACATGTTTATGGTATGTTATGTCAGGGTTGTGTAGTAGAGCTCAGGTAAAGAGCTACCACAACTTCTACATAAAACCAGCGAAAGGCTGTGAAAATGTTAGATTACGTCTGCAACTAGTCAGGCGGTTGTTTTCTTTTTATATATTCTGTTATCTATAGTGAGGATTCACTTAAAGCACATTTTAGGCCAATGAGAATATTAGTATTAAGCAAGCCGTCTAAATGAATGATAACAATGAGCTGGACTTCTTCTCATATATCCTTTCTGAAGAGAGTTCCCTCATATTCCTCCGCTGCAGGGAAAGCTGCCGGATCTAACTGGCAACCTCCCCTTTTGTGCACGTTTCTGTGGTAGAAACGACGCAGTTATATTTGGTGTCTTACTCGTGTTTAAACATCATTTGTCCATTGACAAAGTTGTTACTTTAATTATGAGGAAATGGCCATTAGTGTTCTGGCCAATTAAAACAGTAGTCCGTTTCAGAGGCTTCTTCTCACAATCCATCTTAATATGTAGATCGTAATGCTCAAGTACCAGATGAGTGGAGAATGATGCCTGTGCAGTTGTTTGTTTTGCTGCAGGGTGTGGGCTGTAAACATGTAGAGGGAGTTGAAGTTGGAAGGCTTTTTGTCGGTTGGTCTAAGATTGTGTAATTAAGGTCAGATGTATTTCTCTCCTCGCAGCCAAAGCTCTATGAAAACCCCAGCCTGTTTTGCGACTATTTCACCAATGGTAGTCCTGGTCTGCTCCTGCAACCCATGAAACGTGAGCTGGTCAGCCTGCAGCCTTATGTGGTGCTGTTTCATGATTTCGTCACGGCAGCTGAGGCCCAGAACATCAGGGACTGCGCATTGCCAGGGGTGAGTCATAGCTACAAGCAGCAAAATCTTAAAGCTGTTGATTTCTTGTTCTGTGGGGTTTAAAGAGGCATTTCGGCCAGAGAGGAACTTTTAACCTTTGATTCTTCTGTTGTAAACTTGTCTCATCTCCTCTTACTATGGGTGGGCTGTTTGAAATAGTTTTTTCCCCTCTAGCTGGCTAATGCAGAAGCCAGGTACTCTCTGTGTCTGGGCCATCGTACAATTTAAAGGCAAAGTTAGTTGCCTTAAAATAGTATTTTATTTTATTTATATAGTTTTAACACTGCAGCTAATGTTACTGCTAGGCAGCCAAATATCGCATCTGTATTTGTTAACCTCAGGGGCTACACTAGCAGTCAGGATTTCTTTATTGCGGTGGTGCAGCTTCAAGTGCTTGCTTGATATATTTGTGTAGTGCATGCTGGGTATTGTAGTGAGAGAACTGTAATGGGAAGAAAGCAAAAGAGATACATATTCTGAATTCTCTCCAATGAGCCTGAGGGATGCAAAGCTGTGCTGATGCATGTTTTAGGTGATAATGCCCATTTAAACTGGTTCATTAAGCTGCCATAGTTGCTCACAGGCATGGAATTGTATAGTGACATAGGGAAACAACTGTCAAGTTAAATTGTTTGCCCAAAAGTTTTTGTTTGTCAGTTTGTTTTGTCACATAACAAACAAAAAAAAGCTGATTTAATACACAAATGTTCAAACTCCAAGATTAGTTACCAGAAAAACAGCTGGCCTATTCAGCAACATGTCCTCCTGATTGCAGTTTGATGGCTTGCAAAGTTGGAACTCGGGGACAGCATGCATTTGTTTGTCATCAGGGAGGCATGGACTCTACAAGATCTCTGAAAGTGCCCTGTAGTGTCTGGTGACAAGATGTTAGCAGCAGATTCTTTTAGGTGTGTAAATTGTGAGGTGGAGCCGGTGTGGGTCGGACTTTTTGCTCCATTGCCTCCCTTAGATGCTGGACTTGATTGAAAGGTTGGAAATTTGGAGGCGGGGGCAACATTTTGAACCCATCGTTATGTTCCTCAAATCATTCCTCAACAATGTATGCGGGGTGGCAGGGTGCATTATGCTGCTGAAAGAGGACGTCAGATTGATGTCCATGTGATTGTCCAGAGCCAGGACACTGCCCAGAGCATCAAATGCCCTGCACGCTTGTCTTCTTCCCACACAACGACACTTCCCTAGTTAAACTGAACACCCTTACGCAACCATCCATGTGATATAACAGAAAGCAGGATAGTCATCTGACCAGGCAGCCCTCTTTCTTGCTCCAAGGTCTGGTTCCAACACTTACATGTGTACTTTTAGGTGTTTTGACAGTAGACAAAGGCCTCGCAGCACCTTACACAGCAGAGTGCAATGCGCTGTGTGCTGTGACACGTTTCTCCCATGACTGTCATTAAACATTTCTGTGGCTTGTGCCATCAAGCAGGATAGCCAGATTAATGAGCCTTGGACATTTAACATTCTGTCGCCGGATTGGGGTTTGCTCCTCCTCTGGACGCTGTCGGCAGGTACTCACCACTCCTGACTGGGAGCACCCCACAAGTCTTGCCATTTTCACCCACCGAGTCGTCTGTCCATAAGCATTTCGCCCTCGTCAAAGTCTCTGAGGTTGTCACACCTGCCCATTTCTCCCGCATCCAATACGCCAATGATGAGAACTGTTTGCTTATCGTCTCATGTATCTTAGATCTTGACCTGTGCTGTTATTACAAGATAATTAATGTTATTGGCTTCATCTGTGAGTTATTATAATGTTTTAGCACATGTGTTTATACCTCGAGAATGAAAGTAACACAGTTAAATAAGACTTATCTTGGTGTGGCTCCCACTGATGGGAGGCTAAGTGATGTGAGAGGTAATAAAATGTCATTTTTAATTTCTCAGAAAAAGTGCCAGCACAGGCAATGATGCAGCACAAACAAATAGAAAGATTTTTATTCCATTTCTGGTCATACAGGACTCTTGTAAGCATCTTGGAAGTCTAATAGATATACTCTCACATGTATTTCTGATCATTTGAAATTATTAGATGATTGTTAAATAGTGATGCTCTTATTGAATCACTTGAAATGTCCAATCAAAAGGAGTCGGTTGCCCCGATTTGATTCAGAGTTTCAGAATCTGGGTTTCACATTGGCTAAGGCTGTCAGGACCACTGGATGCATGTTTATACATTATCAGTGCAAATGTTTTAAAACTTTCACTCCTGACATTACATATTTAAGTCTGTGCATAGAATAAAATCCTTCATACATTTGGTGTGTGGCTTTGAAGGGGAGCAGACTCTATAAAGCTACTGTTAGACTGTTAATTCACATCATTCAGCTGTTGCTAAGAATCCTAAAACTCTCCTAAAAAAGTCAAAGTTAATCTCTCTCACTCTTTCTGCCTCTCTCCCTCTTACACTTCCATCCCAAATGGTGCTGACAAGAAAGAAAGAGGCTGGCATAGGGCTGCTGCTATATTTTAACCCTAACCCTAACTACCCCTTTATTAGACTGCTGCTCCTTTTCACAGTCAGTGACGGATCTGAGACTTCCAGAAAGCCTAATGTGATGATTTTTTCCTCACAAAACTGGGCTCACTTTCTTAGAAATCAAAACGTGATTGGAGGATTTCTTGGTCGCTTTGTAATTATGCTGATGGTTAATTAAAGGCTTTAGGCTTTCTCTTCAGCTCTTGAAGTTCTAACCAGTAGGAAAGATCACTTTACTATGTCTACCGAAATAACACAGATAAAAACTATTACTGACTGAGCATTTCCAGCATTTAACCCTTTTGATTCCGCCCAAAACTTACCAATGAAACGAGTAGTGCTGTAATACTTGCAGAGTTTGAACACCAGCTCAATTCTACTGAAGAAACATTTCTTAAAAATTACAAACATGTATTTCACAGAAAAACTTTGCTTTCTAACGACGCCTATTAATGGCTTTCAGCTGGCTCACTGAAAAAAAAACAAGTCATATTTTATAAAACTAATAATGAATGCAGTATTGCTGCAGGGGGCAGTCGTGGGCAGGAGGTTAGGGAACTGGCCCTGTGACCGGAAGGTCTCCGGTTTGATCCCCAGGGCCGACAGTCCATGACTGAGGTGTCCTTCAGCAAGACACCTAACCCCCAACTGCTCCCCGGGTGCCGTGGATAGGGCTGCCCACCGCTCCGGGCAATTGTGCTCACTGCCCCCTAGTGTGTGTGCTCACTAGTGTGTATGTGGTGTTTCACTTCACGGACGGGTTAAATGCGGAGGTGGAATTTCCTCGTTTGTGGGATTAAAAGAGTATCACTTAACTTAGTAAGATTGCCTCGCTTTTTTTCTGCCATCAGTATTGTTGGATACTTTCTAACAGTGTCTGTCAGTGTCTGTCAGCTGGCTCACTGAGATAAAAGCAAGCCCTATTTTGTAAAACAAACAATGACAGCAGTAAAAGGAAATAAAGAACAGTCGTGTTTACATAAATAAGAAGAGCATTTTCTTGAGGGGGTAGTGACTCACTGTTTTAACCAAATCCTACCATTTTTTTCCACCACCCATCTCCCGTTTTCCTTCAGCGTTTAGGCTGACAGATATGACCATTCATTAAAGCTGTTCACTGCAAAAGTGAACTGTGTTATCACTGTGTGAACTGTGTGGCATGCTGCTCACATCTGCCTCCGATATTAGACGGATAGAATAGACTGTTCTGTGTGTGAAATGAAGATGCTTTGTGAAAATTGAGGCTTGGACAATATGACCATAATTTTGGGATAATGGAGAAGAACAGTGTGGCTCCAAACACTCAACGAAAACGTTCTGAGCCGCAGACCATTTCTGGATGGCCTTCCACTCCATAGCTTATGGAAACTATTCATGACTAGTAATGGCTGGCCCACAACACAGAGAGAGCGACTGTTCCAAGTTTCTGTTCTGAATCCTTTACTCTGGGAGCCACAAGGAAATCAGAACAATCTTTTTTTGTTTCCTGGCCCTTTAAGAAACGCCATCATCACTGCTTTCATCATTGCGTTACCATCTGATGATGCTTCAGAGGGCTGATTGAAAACAGACGCTGTGAACGCATCAATTAGGAAGTATCAGTTGTGCCAGCGATGCCATCAGTTATTCCACTGAGTACGACTCCACTCTGTCATCTTTGTGTGGGCAGACTGAAAAAATCTCACTCCCTTTGCAGTGGTTGGGTTCTGACATTGTGGTCCCTTCCATGAAACTGCTGCACA
This sequence comes from Pygocentrus nattereri, assembly GCF_015220715.1. Classification (NCBI taxonomy): domain Eukaryota; kingdom Metazoa; phylum Chordata; class Actinopteri; order Characiformes; family Serrasalmidae; genus Pygocentrus; species Pygocentrus nattereri. Next base: position 40,204,381 of record NC_051227.1, on the reverse strand, counting down.
AAGACACCTGGGAAAATCCCTTTTATATTAACCATTTATTGCACATGTGTTAGGCTCCAGTCCTGGCGGGCCAGAACACTGCACACTTTACCACACCACCTCATTAAACACACCTGATTCAGCTCATCAGCTAATTATCAAGGCTTTTATAAACTGAGTTCAGAGCAGTAGAGAAGAGTAAACACTAATCTCCGCAGCATTTTGGCCTGGAAGGTCACCAGTTTGACATGCCTGATTTACTGTTTAGCAAAAAAAAAATTAATCTACTCTTCTTCTTTAATAAAGTGACTTTGTCAAATGCATTTTCACATATGAAGAATATAATCTGACAAAGCCAAACGCAGATGCACAATTTGGCCAAAAATACATGGACAGCCCTCCTAATGACTGAGTTCAGGTGTGTCACCCACACCTATTGCAAGCAGTTGTATAAAATCAAGGACATAGCCCTGCGATCTCCATAAACACTGGCAGTAGAAGGGGGCATATTGAGGAGCCCAGTGACTTTAAACATGGCACTGCCATAGGAGACCACCTTTGCCACAAGATAGACAAAGCACTTCTTGTAAGTCGCTCTGGATAAGAGCATCTGCTAAGTGCTGTAAATGTAAACGTAAGTCAGTTTGTGAGATTTCTGTCCTGCTAGATCTGCCCTAGTCAACTGTAAGTGCTGTTATTGTGAAATGGAAATGTCTAGGACCAACAGCAGCTTAGCCATGAAGTGGTAGATGCTGAATTGCATAGCATGTAAAAAATCACATATTTTCTGTTGCATTACTCACTGCACAGTTCAGTACTGCCTCTGTAACATTAGCACAAAAACTGTTTGTCAGGATCTGCATTAAATGAGTTTCCATGGCCAAGAAGCTGCACATAAGCCTTATGTCACTGTGCATCAGCAAGTGCTGTAGTCATAGTGCTGACAGGCTGAAGTTAGTCATTTACGCTGCCTTGTATTTGAATCAGGGTGGTCAAATCTTATAACTTGTGTATTATAGTGTATTATTTAGTTGCAGCTTAGCATTCACCGCAGAAACTTCTATCTGAAATACATTTTTTTAGATTGAATAAAATAACTAATTATTATGACATGTGATTCCAAACTTCAAAATGCTAGTACATATTAAGAAAAATATCACATATAATACAAACATATATATGGCCTTTTATTAGATATATTGATCATTCTACAGAGCTGGTTCATAATCAGAGCCAAAAATACATTACAGACTTTCAACTGACTTGGACTTTAGATTAAGTCTTTTTGCTTTGAGTGACCCTAAAACGATTGTTATTTTATTTAAAAATGGTTGAACATTAAATTTTGTCACTACCAAAGCAATCATAACAAGCCCAAAACTTTTCCAAGTGTTTCACTGGTGACTGCTTTGGAAGTGATAATTTAAGCTAGACCAAAACTCAGAAACTCTAGCCAGTACATGCCTAGCAAACACAACTTTAAACAGACACGAACTCATAGAATTTTTCGTTAAAACACAAAACATAACGTGGGGCGAGGAGGCGGACGCATACGCTGAGATAAGCGAGATTTATTAAGGGCAAATCCAGGGTCGTAGTCGAGACAGTCCAGGTTCCAATAATCTACACCGAGTTGAGGGTGGACAGACATAACTAAGAACCAAGATAAACACAACAGAAAAACACAGCAAACAAATCAAAACGCGGCAAACGACAATTCAAACTACAAACAAAGATCCAAACAGGACAAGGACAAAGTCCAGCAAAGACCAAGTGCAAACACAGGGCTTAAATACAACAGGGATTAACGAGGGACAGGCGGAAAACAGGTGGGGACAATCAGGGGAGGAGTAACCAAACAAGGGGCGTTTGTTTTGGTTTTGTAACTCCGCCCCTGATTGTTTGCACCTGTCACTTGTTATCCCTGTGTGTTTGCCCTTTGTCTTCGCTGGTCGTTGTTTGCTCGTTGTGTTTGTGCTGTTTGCTCCTTCACATCCTGTTTAGTGTTTTATCTTGTCATGTCCGTCCCCCGATCGCTTCGTATTGGCTCTATGACCTTGGACTGTTGACCACGACCCTGGATTTGCCCTCAATAAAAGTCGCTTACCTCCGCACATGCGTCCGCTACATCGCTCCCCGTTACAATATGAAAACATGGGACAGTGTTTTTTTTTTTTTATAATTTTTTATTAATTTATTAAAAAATCTTTCGACTTCACGTTAAAAGAAGATCTTTCAAAAACAACATAAAATAAATTAAGTCTTGCGTTCAGAAGTTTATTGGCCCACATTATTTCACTTTGTGACCTATTCCGTTTGCAGAAACTCTGTTTCTAATTATTTTCTATTTTGCGTGATCTTCTTACTCACTTTAGCTAAGAAGATCAGTTGTGGCATCAGGAGTGAACCAGACCACTGTCGACTACCGCATCAGCAAGAGGTAATAAATGTTGATTACAAGCCTTAGTTCAGACAGTTTCTATGGGAGGGGCACTCACTGCTGTCATAATAGCATTAAACGCTACACTGCAGCAATAGATTACATGTTTAGTTTTAGTGTAATGTGGGTAAAATAACAGTGCGATTGCTGTTAAGCTAACTCATAACATTATGAGACTGTAAACAGATTATTCCATTTCAGAAACAGAAATAGTAAGTTGCCCATTAAGTTACAGAACTCACACAAAAGCTGCTTTTCTTAACACTAAACTCTATTTGTTGCATAAATATGGACTGTGAAGTTATGATATTCTGCTCTGTGCAGATTAGAATTAGTCGTGGTTGTGTCACCTTAAATGAATGAAAGCCAAGTACTGTTACTTCTGTTTTTGATATCTTCACAGTAATATTCCTCATGTTTTTGCATGTTTGACATCTTAACTTTAGTGTGTGTTAAAGGGAACTAAGTTGTACAATATATGGCCAAACGTATGTACAGTGCATCCGGAAAGTATTCACAGCGCTTCACTTTTTCCACATTTTGTTTTGTTACAGCCTTATTCCAAATTGAATTAAATTAATCTTTTTCCTCTAAATTCTACACAAAATACCCCATTGTGACCATGTGAAAAACGTTTTCTCGAGAGTTTTGAAAATTTATTAAAATTAAAAAACAAAGAAATCATATTTACATAAGTATTCACAGCCTTTGCTTAATACTTTGTAGAACCACCTTTGGCAGCAACTACAGCCTCAAGTCTTTTTGAATATGATGCCACAAGCTTGGCACACCTATCTTTAGGCAGTTTTGCCCATTCTTCTTTGCAGTACCTCTGAAGCTCCATCAGGTTGGATGGGAGACGTCTGTGCACAGCCATTTTCAGATCTCTCCAGAGATGTTCAATCGGATTCAAGTCTGGGCTCTGGCTGGGCCACTCCAGGACATTCACAGAGTGGTCCTGAAGCCACTGCTTTGAGATCTTGGCTGTGTGCTTCGGATCGTTGTCCTGCTGAAAAATGAACCGTCGCCCCAGTCTGAGGTCAAGAGCGCTCTGGAGCAGGTTTTTATCCAGGATGTCTCTGTACATTGCGGCATTCATCTTTCCCTCTATCCTGACTAGTCTGCCAGTTCCTGCTGCTGAGAAACATCCCCATAGCATGATGCTGCCACCACCATGCTTGACTGTAGGGATGGTATTGGCCTCGTGATGAGCAGTGCCTGGTTTCCTCCAAACATGACGCCTGGCATTCACACCAAAGAGTTCAATCTTTGTCTCATCAGACCAGAGAATTTTGTTTCTCATGGTCTGAGAGTCCTTCAGGTGCCTTTTTGCAAATTCCAGACGGGCTGCCTTGTGCCTTTTACTAAGGAGTGGCTTTCGCCTGGCCACTCTGCCATACAGGCCTGATTGGTGGATTGCTGCAGAGATGGTTGTCCTTCTGCAAGGTTCTCCTCTCTCCACGGAGGAACGCTGGAGCTCTGACAGAGTGATCATTGGGTTCTTGGTCACCTCCCTGACCAAGGCCCTTCTCCCCCGATCGCTCAATTTAGACGGCCGGCCAGCTCTAGGAAGAGTCCTGGTGGTTCCGAACTTCTTCCATTTACGAATGATGGAGGCCACTGTGCTCATTGGGACCTTCAACGCAGCAGTAATTTTTCTGTATCCTTCCCCAGATTTGTGCCTCGAGACAATTTTGTCTCGGAGGTCTACAGACAATTCCTTTGACTTCATGCTTGGTGTTTGCGCTCTGACATGCAGTCAACTGTGGGACCTTATATAGACAGGTGTGTGCCTTTCCAAATCATGTCCAATCAACCACAGGTGGACTCCATTTAAGCTGTAGAAACATCTCAAGGATGATCAGTGGAAACAGGATGCACCTGAGCTCAATTTTGAGCTTCATGGCAAAGGCTGTGAATACTTATGTAAATATGATTTCTTTGTTTTTTAATTTTAATACATTTTCAAAACTCTCGAGAAAACTTTTTTCACATGGTCACAATGGGGTATTTTGTGTAGAATTTTGAGGAAAAAGATTAATATAATTAAATTTGGAATAAGGCTGTAACAAAACAAAATGTGGAAAAAGTGAAGCGCTGTGAATACTTTCCGGATGCACTGTATGACATGGCTCCTAATTGGGGCTCCATTGGGGGCAGTCGTGGGCTGGAGGTCAGGGATCTGGCCCTGTGACTGGAAGGTCGCCGGTTCGATCCCCAGTGCTGACAGTCCATGACTGAGGTGTCCTTGAGCAAGACACCTAACCCCCAACTGCTCCCCGGCATCATGGATAGGGCTGCCCACCGCTCCGGGCAAGTGTGCTCACTGCCCCCTAGTGTGTATGTGGTGTTTCACTTCACGGATGGGTTAAATGCGGAGGTGGAATTTCCCTGGTTGTGGGATCAAAAAAGTATCACTTATCACTTAATCTTAATCTTAATTGTTGAGTTCAGGTGTTTCGAGCCACATCTATTGTTAACAGGTGTATAAAATAAAGCCCATACCAATGTGATCTCCATAGACAAACCCTGGAGGCAGAATAAGTCATAGTGATAAGCTCAGTGATTTTAAATGTGGCTGTCATAGGCATGCCACCTTTGCCACATGTCATTTAGTAAAATTTTACACCGTCACAGGTCATTATGAGCAGTGGAAACATGTTCGCTTGAGTGATGAATCATGCTTCACTCTCTGGCAGACTAATGGATGAATCTGGGATTGGCAGATGCCAGGAGGACTACTGGAACGCATAGTGTCAACATAAAGTTTGGTGGAGGAGGGATAATGTTGTGGGGCTGTTCAGGGTTTGGGCCCCTTAGTTCCAGCGAAGGGTAACGTTAACATTTTTAGGCAATGCTTTCATCTCTGTAAAGACATGGTTTGATGAGTTTGTGTGTAGGAACTCCAGTGGCCTGCATAGCCCTGACGTCAGCACCACTGAACACTTTAGGGATGAATTAGAACGTCAATTGTGAGCCAGGCCTTCTTGTCTAACATCAGTGCCTGAATTGAGGCTGCTATAGCCACTAAAGGGCAGGGGCGTGACCACTCCATATTATTGCTCATCGTTTTGGAATGAGATGTCCAGCAATCTCAAACAGGCGTGATGGTCAGTTGGCCATAATGCATATCTCATAGGTTGTGTTTGTTCGTCTTTCAGTGCATGGCTGAAGGACTCAGCGCATCCCACCATTATCAAGGTGGACCAACGCATCACTTTGCTAACAGGCCTGAATGTGCAGCTTCCCTACGGTGAACATCTGCAAGTAGTGAACTACGGCATTGGAGGACATTACGAACCACATTTTGATCATGCTACAGTGAGTAGGTCCTTTATCTTTAGTAAAATAGCAGAGAGGGCAATTAAACATGAATGAGATAAAGGGTTTCCATAGCTCTCTCATTAGGCCAACTTTAGTAATGACATGCCTTCAGCGGAGTCTTTTAAAAGATAAGGTTGATATTAATAGCCGTAGATTGGATCTCCTTTTCCGGGTGATTTTACCTTTCATTTTGCCTTGATTTGTTTGACCTGCCAGAAAGGCTGATAATGATGCAATGCTTTGATGATGTGATCTGTCAGTTTGTGGCAAGCATGTTCATATAAAGGCACTGACTCAGTTGTGGAAAATTTCAGTGTTTAGTGAGTGATTGATGAGATTTTCAAGTTCAGGCTGGGTAACAGATCCAGACTTGTAATGCGTTCATGCTTTTTTTCCCTTTTCATCTCCCTGCCAGTCTACATCCAGCCCATTGTACAGACTCAGTTCTGGAAACCGAATGGCCACGTTTATGATATACGTAAGTCAATGGTGTCTTATCGTCTCCTGCCTGTGCGCTCTCAGTGCTACTGTGTGCATATTTTACATATCAGTAGGAGAGCTCACTGAAGCATGTAAGATTTTCCAATAACGTAATTCAACCCAGTCTCCCAGCCTCCGACCCCCTGCCAAAAAAGTCATATACAGCCTTTTCTCCAAGGAAAACATTCCTGTCAGTGCAATGCGAGAGAGTCGGTGTGTGAGTGTTGGACAAGCGACAAGCTCAGCTGTGCCATGGGCTATATTGAATGATGTGTTTACTGAGATTAACACCGAGTGAATGAGAACATTGTGATGCATTGCAGCTCAGCTCTGTAGAAGCTGGAGGATCCACGGCCTTCATCTACGCCAACTTCAGTGTCCCTGTAGTGGAGGTACTGCAAATCTCATACATTCAGCACGTTGCATTCACGTTTAGATCAAATAAGGGTGTATCAATACATCAGTGTGCATCAGTGGAGATGGGCACCATTAGCTGCGTTCTAATAATTATGCCATTGTTTTATTATTTAAACATAAGTTAGCGTATCCACGGCAACACATTCGGTGTCATACATTACTTTCTCAGCTCCCTCAGCGGTAGATTGGGTTGGAGGTAATGCAGTGCAAAGTGACACGTCACAGTAAAGCTGTGATTGAATATTTTGTCAAATATTATTTCGAATATTTAAATATTCTGTAAGAATAAGGAAGGTTAAGGCATGTTTCGCTTTAATCATAATGTTTTTAATCTTATTGTTATTTTAAATGATTACATTTCTTTTTATTATTACTGTTATTTATTCCAGAAACTTGAAATACTACAAGGCATTGGAAAACTCTGGCACCTCTGACTAGGCTGCTGGACTGTATGAACTGAGTAACTTTTAAGAAGTAAATAATACGTTACACACGTTAGTGCTGATTTCTTATTATTAGTTTCTATAAGTTTTATTCTGCTCTGTACAGAAAGTTTAGCTCGACTCGATTTTCATTCAGAAACTCACGTTTTATTCCTACAGATTTGATTTTGAGGCAGCTGTTTTTAAGATAGATTAAATAGCATTAGCTATTCATACCCCCTTTAAATGATTGGTAATGATGATTCTGTGATTGGCTATATCTATATACTAAAAGTACTGCAAAATGTTCTTTCTCGTAGGTACAGTTGTATGCAAAAGTCAGATCAAATGACATATTTTGTTGATTTTCTAAGTGAAAATAAGCAAACACATCCAGAGAACACACTTCTGCACATTTTGAAACACGGTTACTGTTTATTTAATGAATTTAACATATGGGAATAGAAAATAAAACATGTCCTGTGCGAACCTTATATCACATTGTATGCTTGCTATAACAAATGTTAAATTTTGCATTACATTTAGCAAATAAATACAAATTACACGCTAAAATATTTAGTAAAATGCCATATTTAAGTGTGTTCCCTGTAGAGGGTTTGTTCACTTATTTTCACTTAGAAGATCAATAAAACAGGGGAGGTTCAAAATTCTACATGCGGCTGTAAATGGGTTTTATGGGATAACATGGAAGTAAATGAATGAGTAGTGTAATTTGTTTTTCTAGGATGTGATAATTAATTCCATTACAGTTTGTGAGAAGTCGCTAGGCATTTTTAATGGATGGCTTTTTGAGTAATTACACCAATTACACCACCAACGCTGATAGTAATTTGTGCAACATCTTGGAAAAGTCACTCCTGTCCTTCATTAAAGTTCATAATATTGGAAGAATATCAAATTGTAAACCAGTATTGTGACTTAAATCATAAGCTGAATGTACCTGTTCAGCCGTAACATCAAGTCAAGTCAAAATGGCACAGATTCCACCGTCTAAAGCGATGCAGGGAGATGAGCTTGTTTCTTTCGAGGCCCAGCGTTTTGAGCGTTTCATTATGGTATGTGTGGTTGTTGTTAGAAGGTATCCTGTTACACTGGAGGCTTTGTGTTGGGGGCATGAATAAGACTCTAGTAAATGAGCTGTGGCTGAAGCACTACTGATGCCTAGTGAAAATCTGACCCTTTGACCTTCATGGCCTGTGGGCTTTCACCACCTGTGGCGAAGCCTTTTGGAGATGGGTTATCATAACAGTCATAAGCACTGACCTATAATCTGTCTATCTACAAATAACTCATTTCAAAAGTAAGAAAAGACGGTTGTAACTAGTGCACGTTGTGTTGTAATGTTGCTTTTATGCATCTTTATGCTTGTGTGCCTGTCTTTCCTCCAGAATAGTGCTCTCTTCTGGTGGAACCTTCATAGAAACGGCCAAGGCAATGGAGACACTCTACATGCAGGTTGTCCAGTCCTCATAGGCGATAAATGGGGTATGGTTTCTGTGCCATAATCATTTATTAACAACATTATGATTATTACTGGGCTAATGAGGAACATCTGCACGCCGTTACATCTAGAAAGAACCAGAAAGACTCAGCGCTGTTTTAACAAAACCTCACATCTGCAAAATGATAAGTCATGTATGTTCTTTAGGGGGCCGTTTCAGCCAAACTGAAAAGGGCCATGTCTTACCAGAGCGTTATCCATTTAGCTTGCTTCCTCCACAGCCATCGCTGACTTGCACATACAGACGTGGCCTCCTGTTAGGTTGCAGATAAGTCTCTAAGTGACTGTGGTGTGGCTGTGAATTCTTACTGATTTGCACATATTTCATTTCCATAATGAATGAGAACAACATTACCATTTTTAAAGAAGTACCACTTTTTTAGATATAAGTGAAGCGGATATAATAACCTGACACAAACAGTTTGCTTCTGTTTTCTTTGGCCCCTTAATGTGTCCAGGTTTACGAACTGCTGCTGTAGAGTAAGATTTAAAGACTAAAGCCGAAAGACTAAAATTGCCACCGTTTCTGTGGCTGAAAGGGTGAAAATGTGTCTCTGGCACCCATTTTGTGCTAAATAGAGATAGAATCACTCTTTTGTTTATGATTTGTTGGATGATTATTTGCTGAGTTTAACTAAACTTTTTATATTTGGTATTTTATATTTTATAACATTTCTTATATTTATGTTTTTTCCATTACGTTAAACTTGCAGGTACATCCATTTTCCATTCTCCATCAGGGTCGCGGGACTTGCAGATACAAAAACACCTAATTGTGTTCCTTTTAGAGGATGTTCTACCTTAGTTTCACACGGACGATCATCAGAAACCTTTTAATTTGACCAAGGATGTTCAAACTTTTGCATATGACCCTAAAACAGATCCGTGCTCTCTGATCGTCTATGTTATACTTGTGTAATAAGTTTACAAAGCGGCGTGATTGCAGTCATTGCCTTGAATCTTAAGCTTCTGTTTGCAGAGTCAGCTGAACTTTTCCACTGTGTCAATCTCGCAACTCTTAGCACAGCACTCAAAATGTTTACCTAGGGTCAAACAGAGTGTAGACATGACGCAGGTGCTCCAGCAACTTTACCTGTCTAGACCTTTTAGAAAAAACATTTCAAACATTTCCACATTATTCTCGTGGTGAATAAGAACAGTTTTGTGTGTGTTTGTCTCTTTCAGTGGCTAACAAATGGGTGCACGAGTATGGGCAGGAGTTTCAGCGCCGCTGCAGTCCTGACCCCGAGGAGTGACGAGAGATTCTGGGACCGCCAGGAGTACAAGAGCCGGAGTGCACAATGGAGCAGCGCAGGTCAAAAAGGAGGCGGGGGCCCAGCCAGGAGCTGGCCTACCCGCCTGACTGTACGAGTGATTTAATGGCAGCAGCTCCAAGAAAAAGGGTGAGCTGCATAGACACTGGTGAAGTGAGTGTGAGTGTGCGTATTTGGCAGTCAGCCACAAAACCAAGCTGGCCCCTTTGCTCGTGCTCTATAGGCGGTGAGCACACATCATTTCTGTTAGCTCCACAAGCCCAGGATCACGTCCAGAACCAGTTTATTTTCTCAAAAAGCAGTGCAAGCATCTCCTCTCCCATGGAAGACAAATGCACTGTGCGTAGAACTCCAGGACACTGTTTGATTGAATGGGAAAATACACATTTATTTTCGTATTGACTGCAATATTCATCCATAATTGGAATGATGTGTTCTTTGGCATTTGGAATAATCAACAGCTGGCAAAAAATGTTAATATCATGTGTGGTTTTTATATTTTACATGTTTTACATACATCCATAGTCTGACAAACACTGCCATCTCTTTCATATTCCAGCCACGTCATGCTCCACTTTAAGCCTTAATTTAGTCAGAAGCTGTTAGAGGAGAATTCCAGTGATCTTTCAAAGTGACGTAATTATAAATGAATGAGATTTAAACAAAGTCATTCAGAGCCTGTTTACACTTTGTGTTTGTCTTGCGATGGACTGGCGACCTGTCCAGGGTGTTTCTTGCTTTCTGCCCAATGACTGCTGGGATAGGCACCAACACCCCCAGCAACACCCCCAGAAGCATTTGCTTAGATAATGTGTGTGTGTGTGTGTGTGTGTGTGTGTGTGTGTGTGTGTGTGTGTGTGTGTGTGTGCGTGTGTGTGTGTGTGTGTGTTTTCCATTTCCAGATTGTGTCTGGATATACTTTGATCAGATTCCATTAACAATTTTCACTAAAATGTGTCTCCAGTGTTACCAGATGAGATCTAACACAGTCTTTTGTGGACCTTTTCCACTGTATTGATACGAGACGACGGAGTTGAAGCCGACTCCTGCTGTAGGGAACTTCAGCCTCCATTATCTTTCAGTTCCTTGTTTATTTTCTCACCTGCTAGTCAGTATTTGGCAGATGGGTTTCCACTCATGGAATGGAAAAACAAAACACACTGTGTTTACACTCGTGTTAAATGTGGTCAAGATCACCTCCGAATGTGGTTTGAGGGGTCCGATCGTAATCCAATCTCAATGTGTCCACAGGGTCCACAGCTTTTCGTGCAGTCAAGTGAGATCCAAATGTGATTTGATCACCAAAAATGCATGTTAGTGTGAACAGGCCCTTTTAGTGTAGAGGAACCTTCTGACGTACTCGTTGTTTTACAGTGATGGTGACAGGGACGAGGGACCACGCTGTGCAACATAGCAGTGTAGCTGGGCTCTATGATGCGTCATTATTGTTGCGCATGCTAGGAGAAATTAACCCTGTGCAAATACAAAAAAGATCGCAGCCACACGTGTGCGAGAGATCGTCCTGTGTGCGTCTTCATTCTACTGTCTTGTCCAGAATTTGTCGTCAGTCACAGTCAGGACGGAATATAAATATATTTGTAAACAAAATTCCTCGCAATGTACAGAAGGCCTAGAAGTTGTTTTGTTTGGGGCTGTGATGTCATACATAAAGACGGCAATGATTTAGAGATTTTGCAGTTTGCTTGCTGAAAAAAATAAGTCAGCGCAAAAAACTTTAAGAGCTGACGCACCACCTTCTGTACCTACTCCCTTTACTACCTTTAGCCTATATACCATTTTCAGCCTGTTCATTTTTAAAGTAGCTGACTAAAATTACATGCTAAATAACACAGAGTCTTATCGTGAAATAATACACTATTTCCTGTTTTGAAAAGAATGTCTCCAAAGTGCTGGCGTGGGTTTCTGGTGTGGGCTGGTCCGAGTTCCTTTGCAGTCAAAGACGCAGAAAAAAACTGGTAATAGCGCCACATTAATGTAGAGAATAAAATATGGTCACGACTGGCCCCTCTCAGTCCTGTCCATGTGTTCATGTTGTGTTTTGGTTTAGCCCACGTCTTCTTTGTTTTGGTTTTGTAGTCCAGCCCCCTTGTTTAGTGACTCCGCCCCTGATTGTTCCCACCTGTGTCTTGTGATCCCTTGTTGGCCCTGTTGTATTTTGCCCTTTGTCTGAACTGTTGCTGTATTGTGTTCTCGTTTGATTCAGTGTTCATTTGGTCATGTCTGTCCCTCCTGCTCTCCGTGTTGGATCTTTGACCCTGGACCGTTGTGACTATGACCCTGGATTTGCCCTTAATAAACATTGCTTACCTCAGCACGTGTCCGCCTCCTCACTCCCAACCATTACAATTATCTGTACATTTCACAGCATTACATTAAAATACCTTTTACATGCTGCTTCTGTTTTTCAAATGATGGTTAACATTTTAATCCACTTATTGATATTAATATATCATATATATATATATATATATATATATATAGGTTTATATATATATAAGGTTTACTATAACACTTGCAACATTTATAGTACCAGTGCTACATGGTAAAAAAATATCATGTATTTACACCCATTTTTATATGTGATGCTGATAATGGTATTATTATTAAAACTTGTAAAATTAGTAAAAGCATTTTTATTTAGGTATTATTCTGGCTTACAATGCCCTGCACGCACCTGTCCATCATAAATGGCTTTAAAAAACATTTTAAGCCAAGACTCTCTCAAAACTATCATAAACCCATGCTTTAATTATGTTTTTTATTTTCATATCTATTTGATATAAGAATGTCCTGTGAGGAAGCTTTTAGAGGCATTCGACTTTTCGGACGTCTGGTTCCCATCAGCTTCTCTAGAGCGGTGCATTTCATCAGACCGCTCTCAATAACTGTGTACATCTTAACCATTTAATCACTGCAATTCCCCTGAAGTTTGCGTGTATTTGTAGCATTAATGGTGCCGTGTCAGTCTTGTGAGTCAGAAATGCGTCCGCTCCAGGGCAGTCTGCAAACTCCGATGAGCTGGCAGTCTGCCGACACAGACGGGACACCTGGTTCTTGCATGTTGAGATGCGGATTTTCATATGAAATAGAACAGCTGAGGGATTTAAGAGCTTTCACCATACAAAAGTGGTGGGGGTGTTTCAGGAGTGTTGAAAAGAGCACCGGGCTGCTGTGCATGCATGCACGTTAGTCTGAGAGGCCTGCACAGCTGGAATGCTGTGAGCTCCCAGCTGTATTTGGCCAAACTTTAGACGAGATTATCCATTTTTCATCACAGTTGACAGGCCCAGGATATGCTCTGAATCTGCCTGTCTATTGTGAGCAATCTCTGAATATTTCTACCATAAAAATCTTTAAAAACCTCCAAAAAAAATGTTAAAAATCCAAGTACGTTTGTCTCTTTCCTCCTCTTTTTAAATACAATTTGAATGAGCTTGAATTGCAAAAGAAGGACAGTCCCAATGTCCTCTGCACACTCTCTCTTATATAATAAGCAATGGCACCAAAGTGCTGACTGTAGTTATTGATCAGGCTCAGTAACTTTTGGGGCCACAGGGGTTGATGATTGATTTATGTACAATTTAGTCTCAAATCCCACACTGATAATCTGATAATGTGCTGTTCCATTTTCCTGTAAATGCTTCAAATATTGACCACAAACCCGACAAGCCATGATGAGTTTAACAGTAGCCTTTAGTAAAGACAACGCTAAACGCATGCTTAGAGGTTTCAGATACATTTTCTTACCGTTAATTTCATGGAAACTATAAAATCTTGTAAACCTCTAGTCTTTGAATTTAAAACAATAGCAGTTTTTCTCCAGCTTTACAGCGGCAGAATCACCACCTTGTTGTGAAATCACAGAATTGACCTTTTATTGGTTCAAAACTGGGCAGCACAGCGAGGAGGGCCTGAGTTCGACTCCCCAGCCGGGTGACCGGGGTCCTCTCTGTGTGGAGTTTGCATGTTCTCCCCGTGTCTGTGTGGGTTTCCTCCGGGCTCTCCGGTTCCCTCCCACAGTCCAAAGCCATGCAGTCAGGCCAATTGGACATGCAAAAACACACCCTGGGTGTGAGTGACTGCCCTGTGATGGACTGGTGACCTGTCCAGGGTGTATCCTGCCTTCTGCCCGATGACCACTGGGACAGGCTCCAGCAAACATAGAATATAGACGCTATGCATCACCGCACTGTGACCTGACTGTTTTCAGGAGACAATGCAAGTCAAGAAGACGTTATCTGTCCATAGAATTTCAGGCCAAGACTTATGAAAATTGTTCAAGTACAGTTTGTAAAGCTTAGAGAAGCACTTGTGTTCTTTTAACCTGCCTTACTGCCATCACCTTCTGACTTTATCCACTCTTGAGGTAGAATAACTGCGTCCTTTTGCCTTGTATTAATTACACTTACTTCAGCTTCAGCCGTCAGCAATCCTTCAGCATGGCATCCAGAGGAGCAGAATAACATGAAGATGAGAGGGTCAGTTACAAAATGTCTTCATGTCAGACAGACTGGGCCAGGATGGCCACCCCTGGGACGGTATGATGCTGTGCTAAGCTTTCTCTTCTTCAGACTATATGGCACACAGGTCACTCCCCAGTCCATTCAGCTAAACTCACTGTTCAGCTACATTCACTGTTTTTGTCATATCACATAAAAAACACTTTATATTTAAAAGTTTCTTATACATCCTACAGCAGTTTGGCTCCGTCCATTTATTCTGAAGCCGTGGGCTGCAGCACAGTACAGGACAGGCGGTCATTTAAACAGAGCTCATTCAGAGTGATCCATCTTAAAGGAACTAAAGCAGCCTGTTTAATGGTAGAGAATAAAGAGAGGTTGTAAAATGTAATTATTAATTATTATTAATTTTCTAGGTACATAGAAGCACAAAAACAATAAATGGAACACATTTATAATAATACATGAAAAAAAAACATGAAGAATGTACAATATGGGCTCTTTAATGCCAGGAGACCTTATGGCTTCTTCTCTGAGCCCCGTGTTTTAAAATTTAAAAATTAACGATTTAAAATTGATGTGTTTACTGATCGTATATGATCATGCTTGCTGATTCCCTCTCCCTCAAGCTGTAAGCATTGCTTGCTCAAAGAAATGAACTCAAATACACACACATATTATGCAGCACTGCCCTCTAGTGATGGAGCTGCAGCAGAGAAAACTCCAGACAACACAAAGTAGAGCAGCACTTATCCAGTTGTAAGGATATTAAAAGATTATAATAGAAACAAGCAGGTCATTTTGCTCATTTTAAGAAAAATAGAAAATTAGGGATAAAGTAACAAAATGAGTCGCATAGCAGTGACTACTGATGGAACCTTTCCCTAGAAGTAATAAGTAATGTACAGTAATTCAATTACAGTTTGAGAGAAGTAATTAGTAACTGGTAATCATGACCTTTTTTTCTGACACAAAAAAGGAAATCAGCTTCGGGAGTGAAGCTCCTTTTCCTTTCCTCATTTCTCTGCTGCTGTACCGAGAACTTTATTTGATTCTACTTCTCAACACGCAACAAAATGTAGATTATCAGATAAATGCTTAGTTCATATTGGTCTGTTTTCATGCAGCTGTGTCATTACATAACAACTTAGATTACACCATGAACTGAAATGACTAAAAATATTAAAAATAATAATAATAATTAAAAAAAATTAAATATTAAAAATAAAATTACAGCTATTTTTATTACGTACAGTGCCCTAACCTCTAACCTCTATTTAAGGTATAATGATTGAAAGAAAAACTAAACCTTGTCATGAAAAATATGTCATGTCCTTAAGTTCACTTGAGTGATTAGGAGCACCTCACTGAGCAGATATTCCTGTAATATTAAAAAAATGAAAGCATTTGTGCACTTTTTTTATGTTTAGTAGCTGATGGTGTTTGCCAGATTAGCTTCATGACGTATTCGTAAAGTGAAAGAAAAAATAAAAATCACATTAGAGTATTTTGTCTTTGTATTCATTCATTTCATTCATTCATTCATTGTATTTGTTTGCATCGTTTCCAGTAATATTTATTTATTTATTTTATATTTATATTACATGCCAGCCTCACACACTGTATGTACTGAGTCGCCAGTTTATTAGGTAGCCTACTTTGCATCAGTGCTCACTGGTCATTTTATCAGCTATACACACCATAGAGATGTACTTTGTAGGTATAACACATCTTTTCACCTACAGATACACAAAGGCCTGAGTAAGATCACTGGGCCTTATTCACCAACAGTTCTTAAGAAGAGATTAAAACACAGTTATGTATTATATATTTGCGATTTGTTTGTGGTTTAAGAAGACGTCTTAATTTCTTAGTACCTTTCTCAAGAACAAATTTAAGAAAAAGCTTGTTGGTGAATGAGGCTCATTGTTTAAAAAACATTAAATAGTTAAAATAATGTGGCCCTCTCATTTATCCATCCATCCATCCATCCATCCATCCATCCATCCATCATCTTCCGCTTCAATTCCCTCTCATTTACTCTTATCTAATTATGTACCTTACACATAACGTCTTGCTTCACCCTGACATATTGATAGTTAAACATATTTTTTAATCTATATCAGTAACTAACTGTGCTCCAGCCAATTCCTTCTTGCTGCTCAATTCTGGAATAGCAGAACAGCGTGAAGCATTCCGTATTCTGCCATCATCCAGCAGGTAAGAATCATCATCCTTCTTTTGAGCAATAGCCCTGGGATGAGCAAATTTACGTTCCCCTCTCTGTTCCATGCAAGGTTTCATAATTCAGACCAGATCCCTAGAATCTGGAGGGCTTGTGTTCCTTCTGTTATTTGTGTACTTCATTCTTTGCTTTGCTCGGTTTAATCCTTTGAGATCTCATTTGTATTCTTTGCAGGCAGGTCCATAACTTGTAGTTTAGGTACAGCATCTGTGGAGCAGCTCTGAAGCTGCTACCGCGGTGGTTGCACGAGAAGTAGCTCTGTTGTCCTAGAGTAAGGTTTGAAGGAATGACTTCTAGAAGTGTTCTTGGATTGAGGCTGGCTGCAGGCAATCTTTCAGGAAGCTGTTGAATCTCTTGGCTTCCCCGTTTGAACAAGAGTAATAAACAGCAGATTAGGTGTGCAGAATACCTCTTGCTCTCAGGAAGGCCGAGAGACAAGCTCTTTTGAGCGGCCACTGTCGAGAAGACAGTTGTCAGGAATTGTATGACAGTAGCTGCATCAGCTGCACACTTAACTTCAAGCTTCTTGCTAAAATAATCATCTAGACTTGTAGCATACATACAATCTCAAACGTCCCCAAAATGTAAGGGACATCAACTCAAGAAGAGCAACATGTGTAACAAAAGATTTGTCATTCTGTCCACGTGTAGCACAGTTACTGTCTCTGTCTGGTGTTTATTTTGGACACCAGTGGAGTTTCCTTACACCTTGTTGTGTCTCCTGGCAAGGCTTACCAGTCTTTTCTGTACAGACTTGGGCACCACTAAGCAATGCATGTCTCTGATGAGACAACCATCAGTGACAGCAAGTTCAGAGGCAGGAATTGGAAGGTATGTCTGAAAATCTAGATCAGCATCCTTCAGTTTGATTTCGTCAAGGAGTCTGCAGTAGGCATACAGCAGTTTGTGGCAAGCTGACTCAAAATGGTCCACAGAAATGTCACTGATTTCAGGTGAAATCATGGCAACAGACTGTTTTAACATAATTACTGTCAATTTCAGGGAGTGCGAATCTTGATACCCGTAGAAGATCAGATCATCCAAGTAGCACTGCACCCCTTCAAGGCCACTGAGTATCATCTGCCTCATTTTGGAAGGTGCCAGGTATTGAGATGAACCCATATGGTGCCCTACAGAACTGATGCAGGCCTTCATGTGAGATATATGCAGTAAGCCTCCTGTTCTTTTCATATAACACCACTTGGTAGTATGTACCTTTGAGATCAATCATGAAAAAGATTACTGATCAGTGTAACTCAGTATGTCAGTATGTGTTCAGTCAGGGTAGGAGTGTGTCTATCTGGATTCCTAGAGGTCATCACTCAAGCGAACTATATTAATCAATCTTCTGCATTTAATTTATGTTCAGTGTCTTGAGTTCCTCTGACATAGCTGAGTGTACTGCCAGAGGGAAGCCTGACTGGCTTCTTCCCTGATTGTTTACTTTTTAACTTAGTTCTTGGCTCCCACCCAGAGATCTTGAGACAGAGGTCTTGAGACTTAAATAAATATTGGAAGGAATATATAATGCCAGTTAGTAGTGTAGTAAATCATTCCCCAGCCTGTATGCAAACCTTTTGTACACGCCCTTTTTAATCTAAGACCCAATCCACCTTTTATTCGTATTTATGCCATTCTTACACTTTTCTTTCTGAGTTATCCACCTCTCATCTGAGGTTTCTGAGTTATCCACCTCTCATCTGAGGCTTCTGAGTTGTCCACCTCTCATCTGAGGCTTCTGAGTTGTCCACCTCTCATCTGAGGTTTCTGAGTTATCCACCTCTCATCTGAGGCTTCTGAGTTATCCACCTCTCATCTGAGGCTTCTGAGTTGTCCACCTCTCATCTGAGGCTTCTGAGTTATCCACCTCTCATCTGAGGTTTCTGAGTTATCCACCTCTCATCTGAGGTTTCTGAGTTATCCACCTCTCATCTGAGGTTTCTGAGTTATCCACCTCTCATCTGAGGTTTCTGAGTTATCCACCTCTCATCTGAGGTTTCTGAGTTATCCACCTCTCATCTGAGGTTTCTGAGTTATCCACCTCTCATCTGAGGTTTCTGAGTTATCCACCTCTCATCTGAGGTTTCTGAGTTATCCACCTCTCATCTGAGGTTTCTGAGTTATCCACCTCTCATCTGAGGCTTCTGAGTTATCCACCTCTCATCTGAGGTTTCTGAGTTATCCACCTCTCATCTGAGGTTTCTGAGTTATCCACCTCTCATCTGAGGTTTCTGAGTTATCCACCTCTCATCTGAGGCTTCTGAGTTATCCACCTCTCATCTGAGGTTTCTGAGTTATCCACCTCTCATCTGAGGTTTCTGAGTTATCCACCTCTCATCTGAGGTTTCTGAGTTATCTACCTCTCATCTGAGGCTTCTGAGTTGTCCACCTCTCATCTGAGGTTTCTGAGTTATCCACCTCTCATCTGAGGCTTCTGAGTTATCCACCTCTCATCTGAGGCTTCTGAGTTATCCACCTCTCATCTGAGGTTTCTGAGTTATCCACCTCTCATCTGAGGCTTCTGAGTTATCCACCTCTCATCTGAGGCTTCTGAGTTATCCACCTCTCATCTGAGGCTTCTGAGTTATCCACCTCTCATCTGAGGCTTCTGAGTTATCCACCTCTCATCTGAGGTTTCTGAGTTATCCACCTCTCATCTGAGGCTTCTGAGTTGTCCACCTCTCATCTGAGGCTTCTGAGTTATCCACCTCTCATCTGAGGTTTCTGAGTTATCCACCTCTCATCTGAGGTTTCTGAGTTATCCACCTCTCATCTGAGGCTTCTGAGTTATCCACCTCTCATCTGAGGCTTCTGAGTTGTCCACCTCTCATCTGAGGCTTCTGAGTTATCCACCTCTCATCTGAGGCTTCTGAGTTATCCACCTCTCATCTGAGGTTTCTGAGTTATCCACCTCTCATCTGAGGTTTCTGAGTTATCCACCTCTCATCTGAGGCTTCTGAGTTATCCACCTCTCATCTGAGGTTTCTGAGTTATCCACCTCTCATCTGAGGCTTCTGAGTTATCCACCTCTCATCTGAGGTTTCTGAGTTATCCACCTCTCATCTGAGGTTTCTGAGTTATCCACCTCTCATCTGAGGTTTCTGAGTTATCCACCTCTCATCTGAGGCTTCTGAGTTATCCACCTCTCATCTGAGGTTTCTGAGTTATCCACCTCTCATCTGAGGTTTCTGAGTTATCCACCTCTCATCTGAGGCTTCTGAGTTATCCACCTCTCATCTGAGGTTTCTGAGTTATCCACCTCTCATCTGAGGTTTCTGAGTTATCCACCTCTCATCTGAGGTTTCTGAGTTATCCACCTCTCATCTGAGGCTTCTGAGTTATCCACCTCTCATCTGAGGTTTCTGAGTTATCCACCTCTCATCTGAGGCTTCTGAGTTATCCACCTCTCATCTGAGGCTTCTGAGTTATCCACCTCTCATCTGAGGCTTCTGAGTTATCCACCTCTCATCTGAGGTTTCTGAGTTATCCACCTCTCATCTGAGGCTTCTGAGTTATCCACCTCTCATCTGAGGCTTCTGAGTTATCCACCTCTCATCTGAGGTTTCTGAGTTATCCACCTCTCATCTGAGGTTTCTGAGTTATCCACCTCTCATCTGAGGCTTCTGAGTTATCCACCTCTCATCTGAGGTTTCTGAGTTATCCACCTCTCATCTGAGGTTTCTGAGTTATCCACCTCTCATCTGAGGCTTCTGAGTTATCCACCTCTCATCTGAGGCTTCTGAGTTATCCACCTCTCATCTGAGGTTTCTGAGTTATCCACCTCTCATCTGAGGTTTCTGAGTTATCCACCTCTCATCTGAGGTTTCTGAGTTGTCCACCTCTCATCTGAGGCTTCTGAGTTATCCACCTCTCATCTGAGGCTTCTGAGTTATCCACCTCTCATCTGAGGTTTCTGAGTTATCCACCTCTCATCTGAGGTTTCTGAGTTATCCACCTCTCATCTGAGGTTTCTGAGTTGTCCACCTCTCATCTGAGGTTTCTGAGTTATCCACCTCTCATCTGAGGTTTCTGAGTTATCCACCTCTCATCTGAGGTTTCTGAGTTGTCCACCTCTCATCTGAGGCTTCTGAGTTATCCACCTCTCATCTGAGGCTTCTATGCTGATCAGTGACAGTTTATACTGGTCTGATCCTGGTTTAGCTTTACAGCATGCAACACCATGCTTGCTGACCAGCATACCAGCACCAAAAACACAACCTGGTTATTCTGGTGTCTAGACAAGCTGGTCCATGCTGTTGTTTCTAGCACAGTCATAGCAATTAGACAGTATATTGGATCATGACACAGCTTTATATGCTGAAGATCAGAGTTCAAATCTCTGATTGAGCAGAAAAACTAGTACCTTTGGCTGCCTTAAGGGAAAAACTCTATGGACCTCTATGTTCACCAATATCTTGCTAAGTTTTTTCTTAAATGTGTTCTTGACAAAGCCCTTAAGAAAAAGTTTAAATCAGATTCATGATGTGTCCTTAAACCACAGAACTGTTCGGACGTTTGTGCTCTCGAGTGCTCGGGTGTGCGTAGATTCTGTTCTTACTGTTCTTACCTAAGAACAAATCCCAAATAAGAAGCGTCAGTGAATATCAGAATCTTCAGGAAAACGGCCTACGTGGGCATTTCTTTGCCGCTGAAACATGATCGCACTGTCTGTCTTGTTAAGCGGTTGCAACGCGCTGTAAATTAGATTACGTCTGTGCACAGGCCTCAGAGGCAACAGTTAGAGGAATGGCCAGAGTTCATGGACAGGACAAACAAAAACAATATAACCTTTGCAGTTATTCTCCAGATGGGCCTCATCTTCCTGAGTTTGCTTTTAATTTTGTTCTTGAGAAAGGAGCTAAGAAAAAGTCTTCATCAGATTTCTGACGTGTTCTTAAACCGCACAACTGTTCCCACCTAAGGACAAATCAGAAAACATTGATGAATGTCAGAACCTTCACGAAAAATACATAAGAAGGTTCTAAGAATCAATTTCTTCTTCAGAACGGTTGGTGAATGAGGCCCAATCTTCAGAAAAGGAATTGTGAACTAGAGCGAATGGATGGAAAACAGTCAAATGTGATTGTGGCACACCAGCTCAATTTGTGCTTGTTCAATGTTCATAATTGTTCTGAAGATGAGGGTCAGACCTCTGACTCCCAAGCTCCCTGTATGAAGCTTCTATAATCTTTCCTTTACCTGTGTTTTGTGACTGTTTGTCTTCTTTTCCCTGGAACCTGAATGGGAAATTCAAGTGCAACACTGACGTATAAAACATTTAAATAAATTAATTCAAGAATACCCTTAAAATAAACAGCTGCATTCATTTGCCTTTAGATTTTCACATAACACACTGCAGATGTAATTACTTCTGAAGAACGAGCACAGACGTCTCTGTGATATGTTAAGTACATTGTTCCATTTTGACTATTCAAATGCACGTTGCCTGCAATCCACACAAATAAGTCACGCATAATATGGAAATAAACAAGTTTAATCTTTTCAATCATTTACTATTCAAATGTTGATAAAAGACATTGAGATAAACAGTCTCACGAATGAAACACCAGCCATCCGTTTCGAAAGGGCCTTAACACTGTAGAGGCAGAGGAGCTGGAGGGTAAAGAGAGAGGGAAGTTGCACTCAGTGGCCTCTTTATTAGGTGCTGCTAGGGCTGCCATACCTTTATTAAATCAAGAAAAATGAAGAAAGATATGGTTGCCACGCACTGTTACAGACATTAGTAATAATTTATGATACCAGTGTTGTATCCAGACGTTTTCAGTGGCTTCAACAACTTCACTAGTTCATTATTTTCAACAGTTACAGTAGAAGTAATTCATTTTAATATGCTGCTGTTGTTGGAACACAATTATAACTTTACAGGAGAAGGAAAAAACCTACTTTGCTTTTAATGTAAGTCAATGGGACCAGAATTTTTCCCAAGTAATTTTGGGCCAGTTCATTTTGTCCATTCATGAAATTGTCCCCCAGTGTAAAAGCCAAGAGGCGTTTTCAAATTATGTCAAAAAGTAAAAAAAATAACAAAAATAGAGATTTTATTCCGACAGCAGCGATACATTTGTGCAGAGAGTAGATGCAAAACATAAGCCCAAACTGGAGTATAAGAAATTATTATAAACTATAATAAAATTATTTATTATAGAAGTTAAATAGAGGAACTGTGAGTCCACGCAAAGCCACCTGCTAGACCACCAAACTGCCACCATCAAATGAACAGTACTTAAAGCTTTCATCTCTGAGACAGGGGAGAAAATCAAGCTCCACTCTTCCTGAAAAATCCACAGGTGCTTCTGTCCATCCTTCCACTGTGAGAAGGGTCTGAAAGGACATGAAGCTGTTAGAAAAGAAACAGACAAAGCCCAGGCGCAACTTTAGATCAGACATCTGAAATAAACCACACAGCAAACTTAAAAACCTGACCATCGTATGCTAAAGCACATTGCCATGCTGGGCATGATGTGTTTTTTGTTGTTGTTGTTGTTGAAACCGATTCTAAGTCAGGTGAGAGTTTTACATTGATTTTATTATTTTATTTCATTTAACCTCATATTGACACAGAATAAAACTGTTTGTGAATTCCATAGAAATCAGAGATCTTTACAAAATTGCAAAAATAAAAAACCCTCGCTAGACGAGGAAGCATGGTGATGTCCGGCTGTGCCCCCAGCAGCTATAACAGCCCAAATGAACTCTGAGAGATGTAGGAATCAAGCTTTACAGGTTGTTGAATAAAAAAGATAATTATTTTTAAGAATATACTGCAAAATGTAATGATTTTTGTTGCGAATGTTTATTAGAAGGCTGGAAAGTTGATCAAGGCTATTTGCTAGCGTGAGTGGATAGACTGAAATTTTGCAACCGCTGATTTTGTTTTCGTATTTAACTCCATGCACAAGATTCCCTCATCGAAATCAACCACTAATGTGGCTCAGGCAATGCCTCACTTTGCATGTGGCATCCATTCATCTCTCTATAAGACAATGTGGCTCCTGTGTGTACTTGGTTAAACTCAGTGGAGGGACATAATGGCCTCTGGAGTACTCATCTGTGCTATAATGGCTGTAAGTGTAATGGTGTGTGTCGGTGTAGTGTGGAACTCCTTTAACCTCATTATGACCATCCAAAAGCAGCTGAAGACCAAGAGTGTTCAAACCATGAGCCTCATCATAATTTCCATCTCCATCAACAACAATACTCTGGTACTGTCCTGTTTCTTCATGGTGGTTATTATTAGCCTAAATCCATTGTTTATTTGCACTACGGTGGCTCAGCCTCAATATCTCACGTTACTGTTTCTGTGGATGAGCAGTAGTTGTATGAGCTTCTGGTCCATGGCATGGCTGAGTGTTTTCTACTGTGTGAAAGTTGTGAACTTTTCTACCGAGTGTCTCAGAGCACTAAAGAGGAACATCTCCGTCATCACTAACACTGCGCTCATGCTGAGCTGTGTGGGATCTTTCATCCTGTTTTTCCCTTTCTTCACGCTCCACCTTCCTGAAGCTGAACCAGGAGCCACAAGTGGGACATCTGGTGTGAACAACACCTCAGATCCATCCTATTTGACATGTAGTCTGCCCGTGTTCTCTCCACTGATTATAGCAGATGCCTATACTGTGAGTTTTATGTCTTTCCTCTGCCCTCTCCCTCTGGCGATCATGCTGCCAACATCCATCAGAATGGTGATCTATCTGTGCCAACACATGCTGACACTTCGCAAGAACCAGACCCAAGTGCAGAGTTTAGACTCTTACCTGTCCGTCTGCAAGCTGAATGTCTCTCTAGCAGGCGTATATCTCATCACCCTGCTCATTGTGGCGCTCTTCTTTGTCTTGAGGCTAATTGGGTTAAATGTTAGTTACCTCCTAATAATATTTGGCTTCTCTTTCTATTGCATCATGACTGCTGCCCTCCTGACCGCTTCCAAAACGTACCTGAGAAGGAAGTTCTGGAGCATGTGCTGCTGTAAGAAAACCCAGGAAGAAACCATCAGTGAAATAACGCAGATGACGAAGACTGAGGTAGCTTAAAGCCTTTGACTCTGCAACCCTGCTGTCTTGTTGATGAGCTGAAATTCCAACGTGTCTTTCGGGAGAAATATGCAGGTTTTTTTCGGTGTAATAGCCTCTCTTTGTCAGTGTGGACCTTTTCCTTTTACCATAAAAATCCTGAAAATTCATCAATTAAAAACTCGATTTATTTGAATGTCTTCTTACCCTAAATGCAGTCAATCAACCAAGATGATTGGTGTTGGTTTCTTTAGTTTACAACTGGAGCTAATAGTGCAAACAAACACTGAAAGTAACAACAGCTTCTACAAATACACGCCGAAATCTTCATATATTTTCTTTAAACTTCATTGATGAACTACATAAACTTACTTATAAAAAAAGAATTTGGGAAAATGGTATGGACAGACATTATGTACCGAACAGCTGACACTGGGTCTCCATTGGCCCAATCCCATTTCACCTCTTGCCCCTACCATTTAGCTCTTACCCTTCTTTGTGTTGTGCACTCATGCCTAGGGCTAGGGTGTCCTGATTTTAGTTGGGGTAGAGGGGTAGAGCAAAGGCTCTGGGCTATGTGGCCGTCCAAATGGACGTTTTTCAGTGGCACATTCCAAACGCTTTAAAAGTGTTGTGAGAAAATGGCAAAATAGCTGCACATGAGACCAAAGAAACCCACAAATGTAAGGGGGGCCTGGGTTCGATTCCCCGGCCGGGCGGCCAGGGTCCTCTCTGTGTGGAGTCTGCATGTTCTCCCCGTGTCTGCGTGGGGTTCCTCCGGGTTCTCCGGTTTCCTCCCACAGTCCAAAGACATGCAGTCAGGCCAATTGGACATGCTGAATTGCCCCTGGGTGTGAGTGACTGTCTGTGTCTGTCTGTCTGCCCTGCGATGGACTGGCGACCTGTCCAGGGTGTATCCTGCCTTCCGCCCGATGATCGCTTGGATAGGCTCCAGCACCCCCCCGCGACCCTGACGGAGAAGCGACTTAGACTATGTGTGGTGTGCGTGTGTGTGTGTGTGTGTGTGTGTGTATTATCTTAGTTTCTTTCTATAATTCAGCTTCACTGAAGAATTAGCAGTGGGTGATAATAAACAAATAAATAATAACAACAAATAATTTATTTATTAACAATAAATAAATGTCTTTTACCCCCTCTTTGAAGGCGTATGATTCCCTAAATGTAACTAAAGCCCAGCAGTGAGGAGCTGAACCTTCCCCCCCTCTGCTGTCCCTGCAGACGGGCAGGCTCGCCTACAGAGCGGCGCTAGTAGCTGATAATGAAGTAATGCTCTTTTATTAGAGGGGCTCATTTTGTAGAGGAAAATTTCAATGACTACCTGTTGTAACTGAAGGTTTTTCAAGGTGACACTGGAAAACAAGGGATAGGGGTGAAAATAAGAACTGGGCCATTATCACCTGCTTCATGTTCTACTTTCTGTTACTGTTCCACCTTCAGGTTCTATGAGGCAGTAGCAGGTATACAGCGTTCGTCATGCCTAAGACTTCCTTACTGTGAGTTAGAACCAAAGTCTCATTTCGCTTCAAAGAAGGGAATCTGAGGTAACAGCTGTTAACAACCAGGTCTGTCTTCAGTTTTTTTAGTTTGTCTTTTATTTTTATTTTATTATTATTATTTTTTTTTTTACTCTGATCCTTGAAGGCTTTTCGTCTCTCTAAGCATCATCCTCACTATATGTGAAGACAAAATACACTTACATCTTCCAAACAGGTTCACTACCACTCTGGTTGTTCTAAACGTCTTATTTATTTTCTTATCAGTGGATATAAGCATTTTCAGGTGTGTAGCTGTTTTAATATCCTTTGCCTGATTTTTGAAGATCAACACACTTTTGTATTTTAGAATCTTTCACACAGATTAATGACACTTCGTAAAAACTTAAAGGTTGTATCTTTTACCTGTATCTTCAGACGAGCTACGAGATCAGCCACTGATATCTTCCTATTGATGAAAATGCGCTTATCCTGTAGAAATGTCTCTGCAAAGAGCTTAAAGATCATATACACACATACAGAATGTGGACATTCTCCACTGTGCAATATGTTCCTATGTTCATAAGTGCAATACAGATTTCTATGCAACTCTTTTTTATTTTATTTTATTATTATCCTTATTTTCCTGTAAATAGTCGAGATTTAGCTTTAATTTTTATTATTTATAATGTTTACACTGTTTCCCGTTTCTATTACTGAGTGTCTTACTCCTGTTACTCTGCTACTGCTGTAATACTGTGAATTTCCCCGCTGTGGGACTAATAAAGGATCATCTTATCTTATCCTGATGTTCTACTGTGTAGTCCATCTGTAACTTACTGCACTCTAACATAGTTCATTACAAACATTAATGCTCCTTAATGCGTACCAATGTTCACTTAAATTACAGCCATGAATTTGTTATTTAATATCACGTTCAGTCGTGCAGTTTGATTATACACAGGTGATTAAAAGGGTTATATTAGTTCAGTTACATTTGTTTTAGATGTACATTTATGCTTGACTGTGTTGTACCTGTTATTTGTTGTTTACTAAACTACTAAAATGAATAAATGCCTTAAAAAGTATGTTATTACTTCTCCATATCCATTTATCCAGGTGTTCATTTCAAATCTGTAGTTTTTGTAAGGAGAAAATTTCCAACTTTAAGGCCAGAAACTTTAAAGCGATGCTCTTTCTGAATGTTTACCTGTTGAGCACAGTGCATGCAGAGACCACACACACACATAAAAGAGCTTTCAAGGGGTTCATTTTCAAATCTTCACATCAGGGGTGCCCAAACCTTTTATTTTGGGGGGTGGGGGCAAAGTTCAATGTTTGTAAAGGCTCAAAGTAATGGCTTTTCACACATTAAGAAGGCATGTAGTTTTTTAGTAGTATTTATAGCTTAGTAGTATTTTTATTACATTTTTATGATACTACATCATTGTTACCAAATTACCTCACAAATACAATTTCAGTATAAGCGATATATAGTTTAAAATATAATATATATATTATGATACATATACATTAAAAATGATATATAGTATAAAAATTGTGTAGGGTATCCTGCTGGTGGGCCAAACCAAACGTTTTTGTGGACCACAGTTTGGGCAGCCTGTTCTAGGCCATAGCAACAAACTTCTAGATAACGTGAAATAAAACAGAAATAAGAAATAATGCAGTGATAACATGTTTAGGAACACTTTTTAATCGTGTTAAGTCTACTTCAAATGACTTCCACTGCCTTGTATTCAAATGTAATGTCTATGCAGAGATGAGCTGTGTTTCCGTCCGAATAGGCTGGGCAGTCGTGGGCTGGAGGTCAGGGAACCAGCATCGTGACCAGAAGGTCACCGGTTTGATCCCCAGAGCCGACAGTCCATGACTGAGGTGTCCTTGAGCAAGACGCCTAACCCCCAACTGCTCCCCGGGCGCTGTGGATAGGGCTGCCCACCACTCTGGGCAAGTGTGCTCACTGCCCCCTAGTGTGTGTGTGTGTGTGCTCACTAGTGTGTGTGTGGTGTTTCACTTCACAGATGGGTTAAAAGCGGAGGTGGGGTTTAAAAAGTATCACTTCACTTATTTTGTGCATATTTTTAAATTTCAACGTGGCCTGACTTGATTTTTCACAGTTTACTCATTTAAAAGGTATAAATAAATAAGTAAATAAATGAGCAAGCGTTAGTGAACTCTAAAAAGATATAGGTGTGTAAAAGGTGTTTATTCTCCACTACAACAAACACGCTCCCACGATATAGGACGGCAGGGAACCCGCTCGCCCGGCTCGGAGCTCTGCCGGTGGCGCGTCCTTCCTCTGGGCGGCGGTCGCGAGTGGCGGAGCGCTGTGCCCGCATCCCCGGAAGAGGCGGGCCGAGCGGGAGGCGGTAGCGGGGGTTTGGTTGCTGCGCGGCAGTGGACGCGCCGCTGGACGCGCCGGGCGGTGAAACAGACATGATGACCTGATCGGCGAGCTTCACGCAGCGGCTTCTCTGGGCGTCGAGGATGAAGGCCAGGAGGACGAAGCCTGCCAGGCTGGGCAGCAGCAGGAGGAAAGGTGGTTTGGGCTCCGAGCTCTCGGGGTTTTGCTGCGCTTTGTTGGCGGTTAGCGCTGCTCGCTAATCCGGCAGCCGCTGCTCCGACGGCCCGGGTGGGGAATCAGCGGGCCGGGGCTCGTTCTTAGCCCGGATCACCTTATCGGTTAGACATTAAGCTCAGTGGTGGACAGTATCTGAGTATCTGAGTAAATGTAATTAGTTTCTGTACTTTAGTATTTTTGGTGTATCTGTACTGAAGTTTCTCCGTTCTGGACTTTTTCGTTTTGACTTTTCGTTTTGACATGTGACGTTTTTATACACACAGAAACCAAAAGGAACGACAGATTTCTCAAAATGTAGGAGGAAAAAGTCGGATATTAGACTCTGAAATGTAGTGGAGTGAAAGGAGAAAGTCGCCCAGAACGGAGAAACTTCAGTACAGATACACCAAAAATACTAAAGTACAGAAACTAATTACATTTACTCAGTTACTCAGTTACTGCCCACCACTGCACACTAGGGGGCAGTGAGCACACTTGCCCAGAGCGGTGGGCAGCCCAATCCACGGCGCCCGGGGAGCAGTTGGGGGTTAGGTGTCTTGCTCAAGGACACCTCAGTCATGGACTGTCGGCTCTGGGGATCGAACCGGCGACCTTCTGGTCACGAGGCTGGATCCCTGACCTAAATAATTGTCATTAACAATTTAATTGTCTTTTCTTATTTATTGTCTACAGTTATGAAAGTGCAAACCTAAAATTGGCAAATTGGCTGATTAGCCACCTAAACATCCCCACTAGCTGTGTTTACTTATTAGATAACACTGGTTGTTGCTTCAGTCGAAGCAAAACACACACAAACGTCCACAGTTACACACAATAACATACAAGTTCTTCTTCATGAGAGTGAAAATATATGCAGGACCCTCACGCGGTCAGCCCACACGCGGTCAGCCCTCACGCGGTCAGCCCTCACGCTAAAACCGTCTGAATTAGAGCTACACCGCTTTATGTTTGAGCTCAGTGAACGAATGAACCTGCTGCTGCTTTCATTTGCGTTTATTCCCCTCAGCCCAGCACCACCCGATTCACAGTGTGGCCTGATGTGACTGTGAAATCTAAGAAGTGTGAAAAATGAGAGCAGTCATTTATAATCAGTCAGTAAATAATCAGTCTTCCTAAATAACTGCAGTCTTCCTAAAGAACTGCAGTCTTCCTAAAGAACTGCAGTCTTCCTAAATAACTGCAGTCTTCCTAAAGAACTGCAGTCTTCCTAAATAACTGCAGTCATCCTAAAGAACTGCAGTCATCCTAAAGAACTGCAGTCATCCTAAAGAACCGCAGTCATCCTAAAGAACCGCAGTCTTCCTAAAGAACCGCAATCCTAAAGAACCGCAGTCTTCCTAAAGAACCGCAGTCTTCCTAAAGAACCGCAGTCTTCCTAAAGAACCGCAGTCATCCTAAAGAACCGCAGTCATCCTAAAGAACCGCAGTCATCCTAAAGAACCGCAGTCATCCTAAAGAACCGCAGTCTTCCTAAATAACCGCAGTCATCCTAAAGAACCGCAGTCATCCTAAAGAACCGCAATCCTAAAGAACCGCAGTCTTCCTAAAGAACCGCAGTCTTCCTAAAGAACCGCAGTCATCCTAAAGAACTGCAGTCTTCCTGAAGAACTGCAGTCATCCTAAAGAACTGCGATGAAGCACTGATGTAATGATTGTGAAAGGCCCCGGTGAGCGCGTACTCGGTAGGACCGCTCGATGGGTTGGAGAAATGGTTGGAATCCTCCAGATCTTCAGTCCGTTATAATGAGAAACGTATTTCCTCTGTTAATAGAGACGTGGCTGTAAAACTTTCCTGGATTACTGGCTTGTTCCGTGTAGTTCTCATGTGCTGTGCGTGAAGTAATGTGAAGTCACTGTTGGCAGTTTTCTCAGAAATATGGGCTTTTAAAGAAAGATGCAGCTTCCATTGACTGTAGATCTACAGCCAGTTTCAGAATCTAAGTACTGCAGTGAAACCACCGGCATCCTCACTGCAGTGCATTAAAATTAAAGAATAATTTCAGCTTTAAATTAAAATTGTGAGATTGTGTGTGTTCAGTTCCCTTTGGGGTCTATCACAAGATAATAGCGCATTGGAGAAATGCTGTGCCATGATATTGATGTATTACACTTTCTAAAACACGCCCACCCACCCTTCTAAGCCGCTTCTCCTGCTGGGTTGTGGGGGGTGCTGGGCCTGTCCCAGCGGTTGTCGGGCAGAAAGCAGGATATACCCTGGACAGGTCACCAGTCCATGGCAGGCAGGTAGACAGACAGGCAGGTAGACAGGCAGGACATTTTGATGATCTAAGCTCTGTGGACGTACTGGGAGCTTCCTGCACTGTATCTTCCTTTAGAAGCAGATATTTCACCAAAACTGTTTCAGAAACTCTGAACACTGAGGAGCAGCTGAGAAGTGTTTATTAGGCGAGACGTCGCGCTGTTTCTGTAATGTTACGCTCGTTTTGTCCCAAGCTTCACAGATGTTTTACAGAACCCAGTAATCCCGGAAATCAAGACTGGAAGAGTATGAAGTCTCATATGCAGAATGAGCAGAAAATTGGGGATGTAATGTAATTAATTTCCTCAATTTGGTCAAATTTTCTATGCAGAACAAATTAGTGGAAGGAAAATGTGCTCAGTTACTGTTAATATTTCCATTTTCAGTTCATTAAAGCTTTCAGGATTATAAAATGTATTTGCAGTATTTTTTTAAAGTTTGTACTTGAATGAAATTTGGTTTATAGTGTCCGAGTCTGTTGCTGTAGCACACGCTGATTTAAACACACACGAACAAGCTAATCCAGGCCAACAACACGCTGCAATGTGTCGTATGTTTTTACATCCCTGCTTTTATAGCTATGTGTTGTGGCTGATTGCAGATGTGCCAAATTGACAGATTAGATAAACAGTGCCAGTTCCAGTGCGGTCAGGACGCAGAAACGCTCCCAGGCACTTCAGCAGCAGGTTAAACTGAGAAATGACACTTTTCTTGTTCAACGTGTAAAATTTTGCTCCCAACTTTAAAAATGTGATCTTTGGTCGGGTCATTGCGCTGCTTCTTGGTTAAAATTCCAACGCTTTGTTTTTCAGTCGTCAGTGACGTTTCCCCTTCCACAAGCATCCCTCCTCTTGTGGAGGGTCAGGTACGATGCTTCTTAAGGGTCACAGTAAGCAGAGTGCTGTGGACAATAAGCAAGCCTCCCCCGCTGACCCTGGTCCGCTTGCGATGGTGGGGCGAGTCGACCGGTGGGACGCTCTTCTGTCCCAGAGACGGGGCCCACGCTCGACAGAAAGATGTGAAGTCCACAAGCCGCTTTCCAGTCCGATGTGGACCCAAGCAGTTCACCTCGTATTTGACAGGTACTGAAATCAGACGGCATTTCTGCATAATTACAACAGAATTGTTACAACACTGATCATGTTGAGATTACAGATTTTGTCCTTCAGTATCAAATATTCTCAAGTAATAATTACACTTTGAAAATTACAAATCAGATATTACTGATTAACATATTTTAATTAAGATTAAGTGACCCTTATTAGTCCCACAACGGGGGAATTTCACCTCCACATTTAACCCATCCATGAAGTGAAACACCACATACACACTAGGGGGCAGTGAGCACACTTGCCCGGAGCGGTGGGCAGCCCAATCCGCAGCGCCCAGGGAGCAGTTGGGGGTTAGGTGTCTTGCTCAAGGTCACTTCAGTCATGTGCTGTCGGCTCTTGGGATCAAACCGGTGACCTTCCGGTCACGAGGCTGGTTCCCTGACCTCCAGCCCAAAGTGGTGAACCTCGCCCGTCCCTGCTTGTGAACGACTGAGCCTTTCAGTGATGCTCCCTTTATACCCAATCATGACACTCACCTGTTTCCAATTAACCTGTTCACCTGTGGAATGTTCCAAACAGGTGTTTTTACAGCATTCCTCAACTTTCCCAGTCCTTTGTAGCCCCTGTCCCAACTTCTTTGGAACGTGTTGCAGGCATCAAATTCAAAATGAGTGAATATTTGCAAAAAACAATATTTGCAAAAATATTTGCAAAAAACTGCCCCACATAATTCATGTTAATACATAATACATCACATATAATTTAAATATGTATAATGAATAAAAAATGCACATTAATATATTACAGTTCAGATGTTTAAAATTAAAACATTGAAACCAAAATATTACAAATGATTATGTATGATTTATGAAATATTGCCAATAATAAATGACAAATAGCAGAAATCAAATGTTAAAATGATGTTGAGATGTCAGATTACAGATGCAATAATACTTTAAAAATATATTTTTAGTGTTTCCTGTGCAGTTTTTTAAGCATGTAGGTCTGTGTGTTCACAGATATGGGCTCCTTGGTGTTGGATGTTCTTACCAAGCCTGATCACTTACCTGTAGCACGGGTTCAGATAGCTGGGATTGCTGGACTGTCGCTTTCACATTCCATCAATGGGTTTTTTACCCTTGTTTCACCAACATCTGAAAAACTCGGGGAGCTTCAGGTGAGTGAACAAATAAACTTTTCTAATCACTAATATCTGATTATTTTGCCTTTGTTTTTGTTTTGCACACATTAAATGAAATCCTCTGTCAACATTGTTTCAAATATTTATTATTGTTGTTTTAATAGTTTCAGGTATGCCTTGGAAAAAACGTTAACCAACGTTAGAGAAATATATAAATTTAGACCGTTTATAGTAGATAAATGCTCTAGGAATTCTCAAGTGGGAGAATTCCTGCTTGGGACTGTGTGGGTATGTCAGATCGCATAATGACTCGCAGTGCCGTCTTCCAGGCAGCGTAAACAACCCATGACCCCACCTACTTGTGTGGTTCTTGGTGTTTTAAGTCCCCTAGCAGGCAAATGTTCATTTTAGAGATGTAAATATAATTTATAACTTATAATAAATTATATGATTATATAAATTATATATATGTTCAAGCGCTCAGACGTTTATCCTTCTGAAACCGAGGCCTCACAAGCTCCCGTTGTGAGGTAGAATGGTCATATTTGTGGTCATGGTGGAGATTCTTTTGTAGGCCTTTTTGTGCTCCAGGCCTGCAGGGAAACACAGTGAGCTTTGATGTTGGGAGGGGGGTAAATTAACATAATACTAAGCTAACAAATCATTTTATTCCTACTGTTAAGGTGGACTGCCAGCTTTTGCAGGCTCATAAGTTGGTGGTTAGTGTAGTGGGTAACACCTCTGCCTTCTACGCTGTAGACTGGGGTTCAATCCCCCACGAGTGTAAACACCCTACACTACACCAATAAGAGTCCTTGGGCAAGACTCCTAATACTACCGTGGCCTCCCTGTGTAAAATGATCAAATTGTAAGTCGCTCTGGATAAGAGCGTCAGCCAAATGTCGTAAATGTAAATGTAGGCGTCGTCTAGATATGCAAAAAAGAATAAACCTTCAAAACAAGCACCATTAACACGTTTAGGAAAGCTGAAATGAGCTGCTGGGAGTTTCGATCGGGGCTCTGACCTCCTGTGCCAAGTTTAGTTCCACCCAATTGAAATTGAACTGAAAAAAATGGCAGAAAGTCATTTCCAGAATCTTTCAGTACAAAAGACCAGTGGTTTTCTTTCTGTGCCAGTTCAGAGTAACTCATCACAAAACTGTATATCAGACAAGGGCTTTAAAGATGAGTTCCATGATTAGTTCTGCGGATTATAATGCTTTTGGTAGATACATTTTCTGCAAAATATTTGAATGTGTGTTCTCTCTACAGGTCACGCTGGCCCTCGAGCCACTGACAGAAACTTATGACAGCAGCAGCTCGGTGCCAACCACAGATATGAGCATTGACGCCGCATTGTCTGCTCCTGGACTAATATCTGACCAAAACATGCAGGTGCCTCCATTGTCCCACTATGGACAAAGCAAAAGTGGGAAAGAGTCAGTTGGAGGCAGTTCCAACAGCACACCGAGGTTTGTGTGTCTGCTTTTCCTTTTCTTCTTGAATGATATTTGAGTGTTTCACCGTAAAATCATTCAGAACGACTTTGTTTACATCTTAACTTTACATCTTTAAATTTTGGAATATTCATGCAATGTTTTGGTGGAATTCCTCTTTATCCAAAGATGAAGCCGCCATAGTGTGTGTGTGTGTTTTAATTGCACTCTGTGATTGTTGCATTAGAGGGAAGGACCACCTGTACTTTCAAGAAAGGGGAAACCTCCCCGTCAGAAGGCGGTCACCCCCGAGGCCAGATGATATTATGCTGCACCAAAAACCATCGTTTGGTGGATCTCGTGCTGGAGCAGGAGCTGCCGGTACCGCAGGTGTGCAGGAGAAAAGTGAACCAGATGCCCACAAAGCCTCAGGAGACAATCGGGCATCTGTTGATCTTCTCTCTGGTAATGTTTCATAAACTTTTTTTTAAATTATATTTATTTGCATTTGACGACAGCAGTGCAAAACATCCACTTTACACAATTTCCTACCTACAGATCTTTTCTGTAAATACAGTAAGTAGACACTTACTGTCTTGTTGTGTTATTGTGTTGTTTAAGTGTTCCCTTTATTTTTTTGAGCAGTGTATATATATAATTTTTTTTCCAAGCTATTCCTTCACTAAGCCAGAGTGCTAATGTGTCATTGTGGATGAAGTCCAGTTGAAATGTATTCCTTTGTTCTTTCCTTCCACAGTTCTTCTTGAGCGTGGTAGCAGGCTTAGAAATGCCATGGTGGTTTCGGCGCTGAAGTCCGACATGGATCCCGACATTCTGAAAGATTCTGCTTTGCCTCTGCCAAGAGACAACATTGGTGCTGCTCCTTTACTGTATGTCTGTGTTCTTTGAAACTTGCATTATAATCTGGCGGTTTCTTGCTATCTTAATTTAAGTTATTTATTTTTTTCTCTGAAGGCCACTACTGCCCTCATCAGGGCATTTGCTACAGAACATCCTCCACCCAGACCTCCAGCACTCATCTCAGGACCCTGATCTCCTTAGGCCAGAGTATAATGCAGATACTCATGATGCAGCTGTGGATCTGCTGCTGGGAAGGTAGTCTAGATTAGCCTCTTCTTAAGTGTGGTGAAATTTGCCAATATTCCATGAAAATGCTCGTTTATGTTTTACAGATTCTCAGTTTCACTTTTAATTGGGTTTAAATTGGTGATACATTTCTCTGATTTGTGATAAATGTCTGATTTTCACGGACCTGCTGTGTAATCGATCTCTAAACTCTGACACGTGGTGTGAAAATGAAGTGTTGGTAATCTCTCTGTTTTCAGCGTAAATGGTTCTGTGCTTCCCGTATGGGATGGAGATGGTTCCCCGCCAGGCTCTCTCTCGGGTTGCAGCAGTGTGCTCCTGGATAGTGAACTTGGTGATCCACAGTATGACCAGAGCCTTCTGGAGAACTTGTTTTACAAAACACCAGTAAGTCCTGCATTCTGCAGCACAGCACCCACACTTGGCAAACCTCATGTCCGCTGTATTAGACTGATGCAGACCGATTGCACTGCACAAGATTTTAACTCTGATTTTCCGTACTGGGACCGTACCTGTCACAGTGCCTGTCACAACGGCTTGCATTCCGAGACATGATGTTGGACTGTGACCATTATTCCGAATGTTTGGAATGATCTGTGATCAAACATTTTGATTATTACTGTGATAAATCACTGGTAGAAAATGAGCAACAGGTAGTAAGACCTGCAGCGAGCGATAACGAGTGAGTGTGGAGAAGAGAAAGCAGGAACAGCCAGAGGAACAGAAATCATAGTGAAGATGGTCACAGAGGGAGGCCGTTAGAACTCTAACAAGAACCTGAAGGGCATTTTGACACAACCCCACAAACGATTACAACTTCAAAATAATTACTTATTGATTTTTTTTTTATATATATTTAAAAATAATCTTATTTGCTGAAAATAATGATTTAATGTCAAAATATCCACACAGTTTCTCAAAGAAATATAACTTGTACTTGTACTTTAGTCATTATTTTGACCCTTAAACAAAAATCTCGGCAAAGTAAGTCATTATTTTAACCTGATGAGTTAGTTTTAACCAGAATCAGTGAATGATTAAAATGTTTTGGCTGCATCCCACACCTCAAACTTCTGCACTATTTTTTACACGATGTATTTAACAAAAAACATTATAGTTTATGATTATTACCTATTGTTATTAATGGTAATTTTGGAGTACATGTGGCACTGCATGCTCTAAAGTGTCTGTTCCGACTCCAACCCATGGAAATGGCCTGCCATACAAAACACATGCAGGTCATGTGATTATATCGTGCTGGTCTTACAGTGCTGTGCGAAAGTCTTAGGCATCCAGAACACATTTTCAAAATCTATTTATTTGTGTAGGTTGTTTATTTGCTGATAAGTGTTAATGTTTGAATAATATAAACAGAAATCATAGAATATTAATTAATAATGAGATATATATATATATATATATATATATATATATATATATATATATATATATATATATATTTTTTTTTTTTTTTTTTTTTTTTTAAATATTTTTATTTATATAGTTATTTTCGTTTTGAGTGTGTGTGTTTACCCATCTCCAAGCCTCTCCTCGAGGAAGTCCAGTATTATATGTAGTTATAAAGCAGCTCCTGGTTTGACCAATCAGTGCTCAGTAAATTGAGCTCATGATGTCATTGATGATATTAACGAGTCTCTGTGGCGGCTGTGAAGGTGTCCAGGAAAAATATGGACCCGAGAAATTCTTGTTACTGTTTATTGTTTTTCTGTTTATTTGAATTATGAATACGACTTTATTCTAATGTATATTGTGATAAACTCACTGCTGAGGTCAATTGTTTAAAAAATTGCTTAGATCCTAAAACTTTCGCACAGCGCTGTATATGAAGTTGCCTCTGTGTTTATTTGCTTTGAAGTTCTTTGTAGATACGTTGCAAAATTGGCCACCCCGTCATCACAAAGTGTCGGCAGACTGTCGGAAATGAACGCTTCTCTTAGTAAATCTGGTTCTTAGTCTGAACGCACATCACATAGCGTGAGGAGTACAGACGGTCTCTACGTGTGAAAGTCCTGCAGTGCCATTTAGATTTAATTTACTTTGGATTTTCTAATTTCAGAAGTCTGACAGCTGTTTGGGTGCAAGAGAAGATGATTATGAGAGGAAACCAAGCTCGGAAAAAAATAACAGGTTAGTTTCATGGACATAAGCGCTTGGGCAAAATGGTCAACTGCTGAAATATTTAGTATGTGACTAATCACAAAGCGTGTTCACAACATTCCCTTAACTGCCACTGTTAAACCAATCTTTTACTTATCACATATTAGTTCAGATGCTGGGCAGCATGGGGGACCTAAAGATGTGTTCCCTGGACTCAGCGTCGATAGGATTGCACTTCTTGGAAGCATCCGCTTGGCCAGAGTTATCATCCTTCAGTTAACAGTGCCCACAGACTGTAACATACCAAGGAAGCTCTCAGGGAAAGGAAGACCACCTCGACCTCTTACTACCAAGAAATGGTACGCTCCAGATAGCAGTTTGTGTGCTTAGTTTCTTGTGGAAATGATTGTTTGTATAAATTATTCATCTATTTCATTGTCTGTCTTCTGTAGCTCATATTTTGTGGAATATCTCTTTCCACTACCACTTACTACTAATGAAGCGGGGATGGCAGCGCCTGCGGAGGTCACACGAGTTGTCTCCAGTAAAGCTGTGGAAGGAGGTGAGCCTTATTTTTCGTTTGAGTAGTGCATAAAACACAGTGACATTGACCAAATAGGAAGGACATTATATGAATCTTCTCTTTTCAGTGGTGCACTTTCAGCAGCGGAGTGTCTTTCCAGTGCACTTCAGTGGGCCCACTATTAAACGATGGTGGGACACAAGTCTCACATTCAAAGTGTACTGCAGGAAAAGCTATCAAAAGAAAGTAAGTGGGACATTCATCAATTTTCAGTGTTAAATAAAAGGAGTCTTCCCTTTTTATGCTGTGGACTGTATGTGACTTTATATGCTGTTTTAGCCTGTTCCCATAGGAATAGCCATGTTCCCCTTACGCACTTTACTTGAGAGTGACCGGCTGACTATCACCACTGCTCTTCCTGTCCAAAAGTTGGACTCGGGCGCAGACATACAGGATGTTGGGCCTCTCAAGGTAATATACCCTTTAGCATCCATTTGACCAGAGTTCTCATTGAACATGCATAGCGATATCAGAATCTTAATGGCAGATACTTACTTTGAAATAAATTAGACAAACGTTTAGATTCAGGCAGTATTTTAATGATATTTGTTGTACTATGGAAGTGCAGACAGTTTTTCCTAGGTGTTGTTAATTTTACTGCATTAATAACCATATTAAAATTAATTTTATATTTCTCCGTGATGCTAATGAATCCAGGAAGATGTAGTCCTGATGTCTGCATTTTGTAATTTGCCATTGGCAGATATGCACATGAAAAATATTGGATATTGACACTGGCCCACGATTCCTATATTGTGCATCCCTATAAACTGCAGTGTTTGGCCATAATAATCAGCGCTATGCCACCCCAGCTGTGAAGCATGGAGTGGCAGCATCATGTTCCTGGGCTGTTTTGCTGTAAAAGGGACTAGTGCACTTCAGGAAATAGATGGCATCAAATGGATTTATGTAAAAATACTGAAACACCTGAGAACATCAGCCAGAAAGTTAGAACTTGGTCACAGCTGGGTGTTCAAGCTGGACAGTGGGCCTCATTCATCTTCCAGTTTTTCTAAAATTTGTTTTTGAGAAAGGTCCTAAGAAAATGCAGAATTGTTCACATCTTCGTGCTCTTGAATGTGTGTAGATTATGTTGTTACCTAAAGGCAAATCCTAAGTAAATATTGGTCAGAATCTCCTTAAAACTGAGTAAGTGGTTTTTAAGAAGAACCAGTGGTCCAGTGCATTCCTCCAAAGTCGTGACAAAATTACTTGAAGGTAACAAAGTGAGAGAACTGGCATCAAAACTATCCAGAAATGTTTCCCTGAAGGTCTCGTTTGAGCTGGCAGCAGACAAGAAAGACTTCTCCTCCAAAAGCAAATCAGGAAAGACGGCATTGATACCAGGGGCGTCTCCACGGAAAGCTCCTGCCCCTGACGTTTCTACTGGACCACAGATTGATGAGTGCGGTGTAGACTTTCCACCTATCTTTGAGAGTGACCGCAGAAGAGACCCCTCGCCCTCAGCGGTTCCTCAAGTCCAGAATATCCTGATGCCCCGAACTGGGCCTCAGTCCACTTCCCCCCGAAGCAGAGTCCAAAACTCGCCCCATAAACTCTCTCAGAGCGCAGAGGAGGAAGAGAGTGACATTTTGCTTCATACTCTGCTCGTGGTGCCAGATGGGAAGGATTTCAGCTGCGCACCCATGCAGCCCAATGTCTACTTAAACTGTAAGCTGTTTGGATCTGAGGAGACAACACGGTCTGTAGTCAGCTGGGGTCGTGTGCAGCCGACTTTCAACTTGGTTCAGGTGAGTGCATTTGAGAAAAAGACATGCCGTTCCTTGCCTTTGAACAAATTAGGCTTGCCTACCTTTACAAAATATGTAATACAAATAAGTGTGTTTTATTTATTAGTTTCTGATAACTGGAAAGTTTTAATTCAAGTCATGATTGAATTTACACTATATTTCCAAAAGTCTTCACTCCCCCATCCAAATCACTGAATCCAGGTGTTCCAGTCACTTCCATGGCCACAGGTGTATAAAGCCGAGCCCCTCGGCCTGCAGACTGCTTCTACAGACATTAGTGAAAGAATGGGTCGCTCTCAGGAGCTCAGTGAATTCCAGCGTGGTGCCGTGATCGGACGCCACCTGTGCAGCAAGTCCAGTCGTGAAATTTCCTCACTACTAAATATTCCACAGTCCACTGTCAGTGGGATTATAACAAAGTGGAAGCGATTGGGAACGACAGCAACTCGGCCACGAAGTGGTCGGCCACGTAAAATGACAGAGCGGTCAGCGGATGCTGAGGGGCATAGTGCACAGAGGTCACCGACTTTCTGCAGAGTCAATCACTACAGACCTCCAAACTTCATGTGGCCTTCAGATCAGCTCAAGAACAGCGTAGAGAGCTTCATGGAATGGGTTTCCATGGCCGAGCAGCTGCATCCAAGCCTTACATCACCAAGCGCAATGCAAAGCGTGGAATGCAGTGGTGTAAAGCGCCGCCACTGGACTCTAGAGCAGTGGAGACGTGTTCTCTGGAGTGACCAATCACGCTTCTCCATCTGGAAATCCGATGGACGAGTCTGGGTTTAGCGGTTGCCAGGAGACGGTGCTTGTCTGATTGCATTGTGCTGAGTGTAAAGTTTGGTGGAGGGGGGATCATGGTGTGGGGGTGTTTTTCAGGAGTTGGGC
The DNA here is from genome assembly GCF_015220715.1 of Pygocentrus nattereri. Lineage (NCBI taxonomy): Eukaryota > Metazoa > Chordata > Actinopteri > Characiformes > Serrasalmidae > Pygocentrus > Pygocentrus nattereri. Next base: position 40,163,336 of record NC_051227.1, on the reverse strand, counting down.
TCGGCCCCTTAGTTCCAGTGAAAGGAACTCTTAAAGCTTCAGCACCAAGAGATTTTGGACAATTTCACGCTCCCAACTTTGTGGGAACAGTTTGGGGACGGCCCCTTCCTGCTCCAACATGACTGCCCACCAGTGCACAAAGCAGGTCCATAAAGACGTGGAAGAGCCAGTTTGGTGTGGAAGAACTTGACTGGCCTGCACAGAGTCCTGACCTCAACCCCATAGAACACCTTTGGGATGAATTAGAGCGGAGACTGTGAGCCAGGCCTTCTCGTCCAACATCAGTGTCTGACCTCACAAATGCTCTTCTGGAAGAACGGTCAAAAATTCCCATAAACACTCCTAACCCTTGTGGAAAGCCTTCCCAGGAGAGCTGAAGCTGTTGTAGCTGCAAAGGGTGGGCCGACATCATATTAAACCCTATGGATTAAGAACGGGACGTCACTCAAGTTCATATGCCTGTGAAGCCAGACGAGCAAATACTTTTGGCAATATAGTGTATATTAAATGCATTTAGTTGGAGCTTTTGAGTGTTTATTTGACAACTTAAGTTGCACTTAAGTAGATTTAAGTATGTAATTTGTAAACGTAGCTGTTATTAAAATTAGAATATTATTAATATGCTACTGAGTGTACAGATACACTTCAGGGCTACTTATTGAGTTTTATTGCCACTTAAGTGCACATTATATTTCAGTATCACTAAATATAATTACATTCAACAAATAAAACACGTTTAACTGTACATTTCTAAACCATTTCTAAACGGATTTTACAGGGTATTAATCCTCTCTTGCCTCAGACGGCTGCAGACCTCGCGAGCTGAGCATATGAATGTAAAGTAAGACGGAATTAGAAGTTTTTATATTGGAACTTTGCTTCTGAGGGTGAATTTTAGCTGGCCATATCGCTAGCTACCGAGGCTCAGCTAGCTGGAGCACATGTCCGAGCAATAATTCAACAAAATAGCATCTCTAATCAAAACCACACGCTAAGATTACCACATGCTCATATAATGTGTTAGAACAAAGTTTCAGAGTTTTTTCCTCTATATGAACTGAATTAAACTATATATTAATGAGGAACCACAGCAGTTACACACCGTCCATCTCAGAGCTCTCACTCGTCTGATGGAGGTACGGCAGCAGCTGAGGGACATAGTCTGCAGTGATGTCACAGCAAGAAAAGAATAGCTCCCTAAAATATTTGTAAGGTTTTTTTCCTTTTTATATAAAAATATAAATAACTTTTTACAATTGTTCTTAACCCTTTTTACAAAGATGGAGTTTTGGCGAAACTCAATATTTTATCAACTGTTTAATTTCAACTCCGTTACACAAGTTCGTTTCTATTTGAAATTGAAACAACTTACATTGCATTGAAGTTAACTGAAGCCAGGGGTGTCCAGTCTTATCAGAGGCCGGTGTGGCTGCAGGTTTTACCTCCAGCAGGAGGTCACCTGATGAAATGTTTGAAAACTAAGACAAACTGATTAAACAAGTAGAATCAAATGTGCTTCAGCTTGTTTGGAGTGAAAACCCTTTGTGGGTAAGATTGGACACCCCTGGCTTAAGCAATTGGTAAGAAACCAATTCTGCAATGCATGAAATGTATTTTAGAGACGTGCTCTTGGGTTTACCAACGCTCAGGTTTGATTGATATTTAGTTTGCGTTACATTGCAACTAATATGCAGTTAAAACACTTATAAGTCATTGCTTTAAAACATGATTCTGAATAATACAGTTATGTTGATGTCAATTAAATATTCCTCTGTTTAAGAATGCTACACGTGTTAAGAAATCGATTTATTCAGGTATATGTTCTTAAAGCCTACTAAAAAATAGAAATATTGAAAAATGCTGAAAAATTGATTTTTCAGATTTCCTTAAAATGAATGAAACTTAAGAGAATACTAACTTTGATGTGCTTAACTTCTTTTTCACAAGGCTTAAAAGAAAATACCTCCAAGTTCTGAAATTATAAGGAAAAAAAGATCAAAGTTTTGATGGGCATTTGATTGTAAGTGTGACTAACGTCTTACGTATTGCGTCCTGCAGGTTGCGCCAGTGACACTCAACTCCCGACTGTTGGAGAGGATGAAAAATAATGTGATGGTCATAGAAGTTTGGCTCCGAGCAAGTACCTCTGATAATGATAAACTGCTTGGGCTGGTCAAACTACCCCTTCACCAGTTCTACATGTCATTCAGGTCGGCATCAGGATGATGAATACATGTGATAGAGATTGAATCATGTAAAGGCGAGAGTGATACCTAATGTACACGCTGACTAATCCAATCCATCACATGCATTCAGTTGTGGGATTTGGCCTTTTCCTTTATGCAGAGATTTCTCTGGATTGCCTTAATCTGTGAGTGATGTGATGTGATGGTGAAATCCCTGATTTAATGCAGTCTTGCGTTGTGAAACGTTCTTAAACTGTGGGACTACTCGCTCATAGGACTGAGTGATTTGGGGAAATATCTAATTGCGATGTTTCTCAGTAGTGTTACTGTGAATGAGAATTGCCATTATCTTCTATAAATTGCTGTTCAGGCCTTTTCAGAACAAAATATTCACCTTTTCTGGCTTGAGGTTCGACCCCTGACTGTAGTGCGTCAGACTGCCTGTAAGTTGTGGTTATGTCACAACACATAGAGGTTTGGTTGCCTCTGATTGGTATAACTCATCCACAGGCAGTTCACCAGCTCTGTGTTATATAATTTTTAATTATAGCTCTTGCAAAAAAAATGCACTCTCTTTAATTGTGATTTCGATGTAAAAGCAGTTAATCTTTCAGCCCTAATTTCTGACACAGTGTCGACTGAACCTTTCGTGAATGCTTTATATATATATATATATATATATATATATATATATATATATATATATATATATATATATATATATATATATATATATATATATATATATATACCCTCCCATCGACCCACCACCGATGGGAGGGGCAGTAGTAGGGGTGCGGTGCATTGTGGATCGGGCAGTGTCCGAAGGCGTGGACCTTGGCGTTCTGATCCTCGGTTGCTGAAACTGGCTTTTGGAACTTGGAACGTTACCTCACTGGCGGGGAAGGAGCCTGAGTTGGTGCGCGAGGTCGAGAGATACCGGCTAGATATAGTCGGGCTCACCTCAACACACAGCTTGGGCTCTGGGTCCAATCTCCTTGAGAGGGGCTGGACTTTTTTCTTTTCTGGAGTTGCCCATGGTGAGAGGCGGCGGGCAAGTGTGGGCTTTCTCATAGCCCCTCGACTCGGCGCCTGTATGTTGGGGTTTTCCCCGGTGGACGAGAGGGTAGCTTCCCTACGCCTTCGGGTTGGGGAACGGGTCCTGACTGTTGTCTGTGCTTATGCACCGAACAGCAGTTCAGAATACCCAGCCTTCATAGAGTCCTTGGAAGGGGTGCTTGAAAGTGCTCCTCCTGGAGACTCGATTGTCCTACTGGGGGACTTCAACGCTCACGTGGGCAACGACAATGAGACCTGGAGGGGTGTGATTGGGAGGAATGGCCTCTCCGATCTGAACCCGAGTGGTGTTCAGTTTTTGGACTTCTGTGCAAACCACAGTTTGTCCATAACGAACACCATGTTTGAACACAAGGATGTCCATAAGTGCACATGGCACCAGGACACCCTAGGCCGCAGTTCAATGATTGACTTTGTAGTCGTGTCAGCGGACTTGCGGCCATGTGTACTGGACACTCGGGTAAAGAGAGGAGCTGAGCTGTCAACTGATCACCACCTGGTGGTGAGTTGGATCAGGTGGTGGGGGAAGATGCCAGTCAGACCAGGCAAACCCAAACGTATAGTGAGGGTTTGCTGGGAACGTCTGGCAGAAGAACCTGTCAGATTGATCTTCAACTCACACCTCCGTCAGAACTTTGACCAGATATCGGGGGAGGTGGGGGACATTGACTCAGAATGGGCCATGTTCCGCTCCTCCATTGTTGAAGCGGCTGACTGTAGCTGTGGTCGCAAGGTAGTTGGTGCCTGTCGGGGCGGTAATCCTCGAACCCGGTGGTGGACACCCCAGGTGAGAGATGCCGTCAAGCTGAAGAAGGAGTCCTACCGGACATGGTTGGCCTGTAGGACACCAGAGGCAGCTGGCAGGTATCGACAGGCCAAGCGATCTGCGGCTTCAGTCGTTGCCAAGGCAAAAACCCGGGTGTGGGAAGAGTTCGGTGAGGCCTTGGAAAGTGACTTTAAGTCGGCTCCGAAAAGATTCTGGCAAACCGTCAGGCGACTCAGAAGGGGAAAGCAGTGTGCCACTAGCACTGTATATAGTGGAGATGGTGTGCTGCTGACTTCGACTGAAGACGTCATTGGGCGGTGGAAGGAATACTTTGAGGACCTTCTCAATCCCACCAACATGTTCTCCAGTGAGGAGGCAGAGTCTGGGGACACGGGAATAGGCTTGTCCATTACTGAGGCCGAAGTCGCTAAGGTAGTTAAAAAGCTCCTTGGCGGCAGGGCTGCAGGGGTGGATGAGATCCGTCCTGAGTTCCTCAAGGCTCTGGATGTTGTGGGGGTGTCTTGGCTGACACGCCTTTTCAACATTGCATGGACATCGGGGGTGGTGCCACTTGATTGGCAGACTGGGGTGGTGGTGCCTCTTTTTAAAAAGGGGGACCGGAGGGTGTGTTCCAACTACAGGGGACTCACACTCCTCAGCCTCCCTGGTAAGGTCTATGCAAGGGTACTGGAGAAGAGAGTCCGGCTTATAGTCGAACCTCGGATTCAGGAGGAGCAGTGCGGGTTCCGCCCTGGTCGTGGAACACTGGACCAACTCTTTATCCTCTCCAGGATTCTTGAGGGTTCATGGGAGTTTGCCCAACCAGTCCACATGTGCTTTGTGGATCTGGAGAAGGCATTCGACTGTGTTCCCCGGGGTATTCTGTGGGAGGTGCTTCGGGAGTACGGGGTACATGGCTCTTTGCTACGAGCCATTCAGGCCCTGTACAAACAAAGCAGGAGCTTGGTTCGCATGGCCGGCAGTAAGTCAGACTTTTTCCCAGTGAGAGTTGGACTCCGTCAGGGCTGCCCTTTGTCACCGATTCTATTCATAATTTTTATGGATAGAATTTCTAGGCGCAGTCAGGGGATGGAGGGTGTCCGGTTTGGTGACCTCAGGGTCACATCGCTGCTGTTTGCAGATGATGTGGTCCTATTGGGGACATCAGGCCGTGAACTTCACTGGATCGGTTTGCAGCCGAGTGTGAAGCGGCCGGGATGAGGATCAGTACCTCCAAATCCGAGGCCATGGTTCTCACGCGGGAAAGGGTGGAGAGCCCTCTCTGGGTCGGGGATGAGCTCTTGCCTCAAGTGGAGGAGTTTAAGTATCTCGGGGTCTTGTTCACGAGTGATGGTACAAGGGAGCGGGAGATTGACAGGCGGATTGGTGCTGGGTCAGCAGTGATGCGGGCTCTTTACTGGTCTGTTGTGGTAAAGAAAGAGCTGAGCCATAAGGCAAAGCTCTCGATTTACTGGTCGATCTACGTTCCCACCCTCACCTATGGTCATGAGCTTTGGGTAATGACCGAAAGAATAAGATCGCGAATACAAGCGGCTGAAATGTGTTTCCTCAGCAGGGTGTCTGGACTCTCCCTTAGAGATAGGGTGAGAAGTTCGGTCATCCGGGAGGGACTCGGAGTAGAGCCGCTGCTTCTTCACGTTGAGAGGAGCCAGTTGAGGTGGTTCGGGCATCTTGTTAGGATGCCTCCTGGACGCCTCCCTTGGGAGGTGTCACTGGCAAGTCCACCGGGGAGGAGACCCCGGGGAAGACCCAGGACACGCTGGCGTGACTATATCGCCCAGCTGGCCTGGGAGCGCCTCGGAATCCCTCCCAGGGAGCTAGTGGAAGTGGCTGGGGAAAGGGAGGTCTGGGCTTCATTGCTCAGGATGCTGCCCCCGCGACCCGAACCCCGGAGAAGCGGAAGATGATGGATGGATGGATGGATGGATATATATATATATATATATATATATATATATATATATATATATATATATATATATATATATATATATATATATATATATATATATATATATATATAATTATGGTAGCAACACCTGCTACCTAGTCTTTGCCCCTCTTCTTTGGAATGTGTTGCAGGCTTAAAATTTGGAATTGATGTATATTGATTTCAATTAAATACCTGTAAAAAAGTTTAGTAATGACTGCTTTCTGTTTTTTGCATTTCCCCTACTGTCCCAAAGTTTTTGAAATTGGGTTTGTGTAGTCTGATGATGGTTAAGCTGTGAATGGTAAACATATTAAGTTGACTTAAGCCGTTCACATTGTTCACTAAGAAATGCATTATTCTATTTTTCTCCCATAGAGACCCCAAGATTTCCCAGCTGCTCCTGAAGGCTCAGTATCCAGTGTTGGCAGTGGACAGCTACATGCCGGTAGTGGACATCTTCACAGGTGGGACTCGTGGGAGCCTGAGGGTGTGCCTGGCCATGGGCCTGGCTCAGCAGATCACAGCTCTCCAACGCATGAGAGATGAGGAACTGACCTCTGTATCTCAGCTGCCCAGACCTGTCCACTTGCTGGACCACAGACCCACTCCAGACATGAAGGTACGATCCGGGTCAGACTCCTGTCTACGGATGGGCATTTTAACTTGTGCTATTTAAACGCAAAGATTGAGCTTGAGTTGAATATTGTAGCCAGAAAATATTTTGTATCCAAAACCGGACAATGATGAGGTTTCTTCAGTTCCATTAGAGGTCATTCAAATGACTCTTTCAGGTTAATTTAATGATATATCTTTCTTTTTGACTTGACCTCTGTGTCGCCCAACTTCAGTCTTCACAAATTCACCTTCTTTATTTCTGTACCTCCTGTTTGATGTTGCTGTTTTCCTTAAAGGGGAATTAAATGATTCATTTTTTAGATGTAAACAAACTTATTCAGAATGTTTTGATGCAAAATGGTGCGCTGTAGAGCAGACGTACTGAGTTGGATTCCTTATGAATTTCTTTATCGGTCACAGTGTCTACACAAACACTGTCATCTCTAAAATAATCAATCAATCAATCAATCATTCAATCAACCTTTATTTTGACTCGGAAGTACATTGAAGGCAACCCTCATTTTCAGTGTAGCTGAGCATTTACATAATCAGGGATTGACATGAGAAAGAAAATAATAACTACATTTAATCATTTTAAATTAAAAGAAAATTTAAAATAACAGTGAATAAAAGATAAAAGTAGATAAAAATAAAACTTGAGATTTAAATGGTAAGAAATTAAGATCAAAAATAGATAAGAAATTAATAAGGTAATAATACAATATCCCAAATTAAAAAAGTAATGATTAAAAAAAAACTTAAAAATAAAATGAGCGGAAATAAATAAATAAATAAAAAGACATAAAGAACTAAGGAGAACTAACACAAAAATAAAAGTTACGAATAAATATGAAGTAAAACAGGTGCAGGCTGTCTGAAGGTGGTTTGATATTAAAAGTTTAAAATGACTGAGTGACGCCAGTGAGCCGAGGTTTAGTGTGTCCTGTAGTGAATTCCAGCTGGTGCTGTGACTAAAAGCAGATAAACAATGCATATAATGATTCTAATGTTTCTCAGAAATATTTGAAGAAATTGCTTACTATTAATCTGATAGAAATTATTCCTATAAGTGTCTTTTTATTTTAAATAGTGTATTCTTTCAAAACCATTTGCCACAAAACTGAAGGATATTTTTAATCGAGCAAAATAATTTTGCATCTTTGGGGAACAAAAAAGCTCCTAGTCTCCAGGATTTCCTTTGTCTTTTGATAATGTCCCGTTTCCCTGGGGTATAAATATGAGATTACAGTCATGTACAGTTCCCTTTGTTGTCCGTCGACATGGTTAAAACGAAAGAGCTGTCAACTCAAACGAGACATAAGGTTGTCGACCTGCGCAGACTAAGAATTAGTCTTGGAATTGCCATTAAGCTCAATCAGGCTGTATTAAAAAAGTTTGAAAAGCGTAGAACAATTGAAATTTTGCTGCCCACACACGGCGAAGAGGCTGGTAGGAGAGGCAACAAGGAACCCAAAGATAACGGTTTCAAACCTGGACACGCCCTCTCCACGAGCAGAAGCTTCATGGAAAATGTTCACGATAGTCTTTCCTAGGTGCGAGCTGCAGTGTGCAGCCCCTGCAAACTGTCAGTGGAACTACAAATAAAATCATGTGATTTGGTCAGATGGTACAATATACACAACACTGTCATGGCCCCTGCAGCACATCCCATGTTTTAAAAATGTGTCTTAGGCCAAAACCGTTTCACAAAAGTTTCATAAGTTTGCAACTCTTATTTTATTTTATTTTATTATTATCCTTATTTTGTTGTAAATAGTCGAGATTTAGCTTTAATTTTTATTATTTATAATGTTTATACTGCTTCCCGTTTCTATTACTGAGTGTCTTACTCCTGTTACTCTGCTGCTGCTGTAATACTGTGAATTTCCCCGCTGTGGGACTAATAAAGGATCATCTCGTCTTATCTTATCTTATCTTATCTTATAAGACAACGTCTGGGATATCACGGTAAACATGTGTCAACACGTCATGTAATAACTTTCAGCGAAGAGGCTTTTAGAGGCATTAAACTCGTCAGACGTCTGGTTCCTGTCACCACCACTGTGAACAGTAGTGAATTGGTGTGTTTCTCTAGAATGGAGCGTTTTACACCCAATCATGCTGAATGACTTGGTGTGCCTGTAAAGATATGATGAAGTTTGATAGACAGTCATTAAATTGCGTCAAATCGGAGACAAACAAGTTTCTTTTTGGTTGTGAGGTGAAATGAAATGAATGCTGACTCTTATTGTTGCGCAGGCGAATGATGCTCCTCCTCCTGAGGCTCTGAGTGAGCATGTGTTTCTGGTCAGGGTCGAGAGGGTGAAGGGACTGACGCCACTACAGTCCACTGTATGGGGAGAAGCAGACTGCTACGTCCAGTACGCATTTCCCGCTCAGGAGGAGGACGCCAGTGAGGACGTCGACCCACATGTTGTGGAGAGCAGTAAGCAGCTGTCTAACAGTTTGAAGCTTGATCAAAAACAAAGAAAATAAAAATGCTAACGTTGGCAATGTCAGCAGGGGGAACGGCATACCTAAACCAGGTGACCGCCCGGGGGCAGTCGTGGGCTGGAGGTCAGGGATTCAGCCTCGTGACCAGAAGGTCGCCGGTTCGATCCCCAGAGCCGACAGCACATGACTGAGGTGTCCTTGAGCAAGACACCTAACCCCCAACTGCTCCCCGGGCGCTGCGGATAGGGCTGCCCACCGCTCCGGGCAAGTGTGCTCACTGCCCCCTAGTGTGTGCGTGTGCTCATTCAAGGGTCACTAAAACTTAAATGAGCCTTCAGATACTTCAGATATGACACGCTTTTATCTGTAAAAATGGACCAAGATACAGACAAAATGAGACTGGATAAGTTTGCTGCTACGAGTTTTTATTTTTATTTTTATTTTTTTTTAGCTTTGCCAGCAGTTCTTTGTATATAGTAGCATGTCGTACAGTGTTTTAAATCCGTTTGAGATTCTTTAACACCTCAACACAATTTGAGGCAAGTGTTGATGCTGATTAATTGCTGGCTACGTTTGGTTGGCAGCTCCTGTGCAAAACTAAAGCAGACACTGAAAATAAAAACGTGTTAACTGGTCTTTTACATTAAACCACCCTGAATTGCTTTATTTACAACTTAATGATTTAATTATGCCGAAAATTAAAGATCAGCTCAGTTCCCCCTCAGCTCTGGACCCATGTTTGTGGACTGGAGAGCAGAAATCTTTTTATGTATCACAAAATGATCTCAGTTGTGTTTCCGGTCTCAGGTGTAAATCTGAAGTCATGGCGAACTGCTACCACGCTGTGTGTGCCTGATCCTGTGTTTGGACACTGCGAGACCCACGCGCTTTTGACACCCCCTGCTGTTCCAGTACAGAGACTGCTGCTCAGCTGTCTAGCCAGCCGGGGTCCCAGCAGCGGGGGAGGAATCCAGTTTGAAGTGTGGTGCAGGTAAAGAATTCGGCAGGGTCACTGACAGAAAGAGGCCTTTGCCCAAAGAGTCCTGGACAAACTATAAAATGACACTTTTAAATGTAAACATTATGATTATTATTGTTGTTATTATTGTTATTATTATTATTATTATTATTATTAATAGTAGTAGTATTGTTATTATTAGTTTGTCTGTGTAATAAAACAAAAAGAAATGAGAAATGCACTGAGTGCTCTTGTGCTGAAACTTTGGCAGGTATTACTACCCGAATGTTCGAGAGCAGCTGGTAGCCAGAGGGGTTCTGCCTGTGGCCAAGCTGTGTGCCATGGTGACGATGCAGAGACGGGGCCAAACGGAGGCCCAGCTTTTCTCCCTCCCACTGATACCAAGAACTGACCGGCCTGCCGATGTCCAGCCTCAGCCCTCAGGTCTCTTCTTGTTTCATTAATAATGTAGCTTTTATAATATATCTTTGTATATTTGTGTGTGGGTGTATATATTGTAATGAACATGTAATATATAATGTATAATATATAGTATATAATGAACTAAAGCATAAGCAGTTAATCTGACCAGTGGGCATTTATTTGTTCAGAAAGAAACACTAGAATTGGAATAGATTTAAATACTATTACTAAAATAACTTTTATTTATTACTTTTAGTTATCATCCCTAGTTATATCACACCTAGTTTGGCTGATGAGCGCTTTTTATGTAAATCTAATGTGCTGCTAATGGATTTGAACAGATTCCTGTGATGACTAGAGGTGTCCAGGAGAAATCTGGAACCAGACTTTTCCTTCAAATTAACTTGGATGTCAACCTACGTTTTCAAAATAAGACATTCTTGGCATTCTTGGCATTTTCACTGTGTTTGTGTTTGTATTCTTGTTATAATGATGTGGTGAAAGTGAAAACTGTTAAAACTTCAACAGAAAACAAGACGTCTTCGAATTCCTAGGGTTAGGGTTCGAATTCCAGCGGTGTTGGTCCATTTGATGTTTCGCTGGATTCTTTTCCATTTTTTGTGTTCTTACAAAAGAGGAAATAAATATGAATTGTGGATTTAAATTGCCAACAGTACAGTTCAGAAACCTCATACTAATTCACATCATTAAATTGTAATGACGTAAACAGTCGTTTAGAGACGTTTGCTGTGAAATGCTTCGTTCTAGAGAAACTTATCAAGGCAGAATTACTCACAGTGGTGGTGGTAGGAGCCACAGTGGTGGTGGTAGGAGCCACAGTGGTGGTGGTGGTAGGAGCCACAGTGGTGGTGGTAGGAGCCACAGTGGTGGTGGTAGGAGCTGGTGGTGGTGGTAGGAGCCAGACCTCTGAGGAGTTTAATGCTTTTGAAATCTCCCTCATAAGTTCATGAAATGGGTAGGTATATGCTGCCCGATGTCTGACACATTGTTTTATGTTTTTGTGCTCATTTTAGTGTTTAAAACGTATTCAGTCCATTTATTTAAATTCATTCGTGGTGGAGCGGCACATGCAGAGCATTATAAAGCAAAATAGTCCCAAAAGAAGTCTTTTTTCAGATTTCCGACGCTTTTGTCTTCATCAACATTTCATATTAAAACTCAGAACGGTGTTAGTTCACGGTTTTATTTGTGCTGTAGACATTATAAACCCTGGTTCTCATCCCCACCTCTATAAAAATCAGTGTCAGTAAGTTTCTCTACAGTGAAGCATTTCACATCAGACCACTCTGAATGGCGCTGTTTGCATCTCAGGAACCAAATTATTCAGAAATTTAAAAAGAATGAGTAGAATTCTCCTTTAACATGAAAAGAACAATATTTACTTGTAGGGCTACTTGACGTGAGTGTCCAGTACAAGACACGGCCAGTGAGGAGTCGTGGTTTGAAGAGTGGCGCTGTGGCGTCCCGTGTGGTGAACCTGGTTGTGCAGGTGCACAGAGCCACTGGACTGCAGGCTGCAGCGCGGTAAGCCCCTCACCAATCACCCGCCATCCTGTCCTGCGCAGCATGCCGCACCAGTCGACCGAATCGCTTACTCGACAGAAATAATATGACGAAACGATCACAATGTGAGATGATAACTAGTTAAAGAAATGATTGGTTTGTGTGACTCTAATCCATTGCCTTTTAATTGACCCTTACTCTAATTAATATTGTTCAAATTGAAAGAAGCAGCATTAATGTCACCTGTGTTAGCTGTGAGTCACCCTACAATAACATTATAAAGTCAGAGGTGTCGGGAGTTTTTCAGAGGACGTCTTTATGTTACGGGGTCACATGCACAGGCTTAACGTTCGCTTGTCAACTGCAAAAGTAAAGCATCATACCGATGATCATATGACGACAGCAGCAGGTGATTCACTTGCATCCTCGGAAGACGCGTCGTCTTGACGGAGCTCTCTTTGCTCCTTCGATGTGCTGACACTCATCAGATCCATCTGCTCAGGGATCATATCTGATACACACATGACATTTCAAAATGTTCTTCCAGACAATGTGTGCAGTTACACATTTCCACCAGAGAGGTCACCAAATCTTGCACGGTGTAGCTGTAAACGTAATTACATAATAAAGCGCATAGTAGCCTTCATAATGAATTACACCTGTTTCAATTTACACTCTGTATTAATAGGCTTGAGTCTGCACTTCTGATTTCTTAAGAAATTCCAAAAATTCCAGCAAAGAAACAAAACTGTATGGACAATAATGACTTTAGCAAATTCAAATAAGAATAAAATGTCTCCCAGTGTATTTCTGAGTGTCAGGTGAGCAATAATTCATATGAAACTCTTTGTTGGGGGTGTTGTGTTCCACTGTCCCCTAAACGTCTCTCTTTGTTTCTCGGTCTGTGCAGAGCTCTAGCACTGCAGTACTACTCCGAGGTAGGGGTCAACTCCTTCGTCACCGTGCAGCTGTCCTTGCTGTCGGAGAGGGAGAGCCGGAGCACGCGTGTGGCCGGCAAGAGCTTCTGCCCAGACTTTGAGCATCATGCAGAGTTCTGCTGTCAGCTGCTGGTGCAGAGGGACACAGGCGAAAGTGTGAGTCTGGCCGAGCTGCTGCAGGAGGCTGCGGCAGTCTTCACCGTCTACAACAGAGACATGCGCAAGGGTGAGCAGTCTGAAAACACTAACTCACACTCTATAACACACAGTGCATTGTTTATTACAGTATTCATAGAAGAACGCAGCAGGCAACCGAACACTGCTCACACACGTTAATGTGAAATTTGTCTATTGTAGCAAGAAACTAGCAAAACTTCCTGAGTACTGAGAAATTATTCAGCTGATTCATCACAGAATGTCTTTATAGAAATCCAGTTAACAAATGTAGTTCATTTTGAACAAATCCCAGTAACGCAGGGCAAACTTACATTAGTTAAACTGTGTGTTTGACTGGTACTGAGTCGCATTGTAGAGAAGTGTATTTGGCATGTAACGTCCATAGGAGGCAACCTTGTTGCCTGTTTCTCTATTTCAGCAGATCGTAATAAACCAGTGTAATAAACCAGTGTAATGCCTTTTATAACCAGCAAGTGGCACAAATTCTACATTCAACGTTTCCCGCTAAAGCACAAGTTATCCTTATGTCCAGCCCAAGTAACAGTGATCGGAGTTTGGTGCTATTGTAGCACCATATGGTGTTTTTCAAAGCTGAAGCAGCCTGTACTTAATTCTAAACAAGTCAGACCAGTTGACCTTTGTAGAGCAGCATAGAAACCTCATGCGTTTCTGTGTGTTGTGTCTGCGTTGGTCATCAAAAGAGAAACATGAAGGGCTTATTTTTAGATGTTGTTGGAGTTAATATTAAATGTTGGTGCTGATTGATTTGGATTCATTTCCAAGCTTCAGTTGACGTATGTTGAAAGTCCACTTTGACTTTATTTAAATAAAACCGTATAAAGACCAGATACATCATGTTTTAGCATTATCATTGATGATCATTGAAATATATGTTTGTTTTGAAATTCTTTTCTGCAGCACATTCCAAAAATGACAGGGGCAGTGTAAGGCTAGGAACGTCTTAAACAGGTGATATAGTTATACTTTAAAAATATAAAAATATTAAGCATGAAAAGAACATCCAGGAGAGGATTTGTCCTTTTTTGAGCAAAGATGGATTGAGGGTCACCACTTCGCCAAAAAGCGCACGAGCAAAGCATTGGAGCGACATATGCTCCCTTTGTCAGGGACATCCGTGTTTATTTCATCATGACCACGTGAAACCACATTGTGCACGGGTCACAACAGCATGGCTGTATAATAGAGTGCGGGTGCTAGACTGGCCTGTCTGCAGTCCAAACCCGTGGTGCATTACGAAGCACAAAAAAGGCCCCATATGGTCGAACAGCTGACTTGTGTAATGGAAAAGTGGCAGTGCTTTCAGAACTGGGTCTGTTAGTGTCTCCAGTCTCCAAATGATTAGTGAGTGTTGTTAAAAGTGTAAAATAAGTGATGGTGATGATGATGATGATGATGATGATGATGAACACAGTGAGCATATATTTGACAAAAAGTTAAAACATTAATAAAACAAAGTTCTAGTTTTTTTAAGACGGATCTATTTGAGTTAATACATCACTACTTTTAGTTATTATTAGCGTTTCACAAACTGTCCCAACTTTTTTGGAATTAAGGTTTGTAAATAAAATAAAACGGTGATGTCCAACAAAATAGTGATGAAGCGTATTAATGTGATCACACTGAAGTTTAGAGCGGAACTAAATAGAACTGAATACAGAGCAGCCTGGTGTTGTCATTGCTTTATATTTCCATATTCATACTGAAGTGTCTGTCAATGTTTGAATACAGTTGTTTGTTTTGCCTCGAAGCTTGTTTGTGTAATTTCTCTTGTCAAAGTATTTGCTGGATCTGGGTAGTAGCAGTGCCTCCTCAGTGCAATCCTAACATTTTCTGTTTTGGAGCAGTGGATACATCAAGACCTAAGGACAGTGTTTTGGGCTCGGTGAGAATTCGTCTAGCAGACCTGCTCCGTAAAAGAACAGGTGAGATGTTTAAAATGATTAAGCAATAGTAATGTCTTGATTGTGAGGCATGAGAGGAGTAATACGTGTTGTTTTCACAGGCATATCTGGCTGGTTCGGTCTTTCTCCTCCGCCGAACATGTCGTCACAGTGCAGCCTAACCTCAGTCGGGGGTCTTGAGCTCTCCATCCACTTTGCCCATCACACAGACAGAGAGCGAGTCCTCAGTTCAGCCAGGCTCATGGGATGGGACGCTGATGGAGACAGTGAAGAAGAGGAAGCTGAAGAGGAAAGAGACTTTTCTTTAGAGACATGCCAGTCAATGGTGTTTTCGATCTCCATGCCAAGAGCCTGGCTGCCTGTCCATTGCCTGCTGCTGCCAGGTCACAGCGAGCTCCAGCGATCTACCTACTGTTATTACAGATACAAACTGTATGACCAGGAGGCCTTCTGCTCCGAGCTGAAACACCCAGCCCTGGGGGGGGGCGAGGAGGACTCTGGTAGGGCTGGCAGATATTGCCCAGAATCACAATTTGTTATTCGTTATCATTCAGTGTCACTAATTAAGGATAAGCCATACACGCTTTTCCTGTTGCTCAATTATAGGAATGAAATATGTTTTCCAGCTTATTTTGGCTGCTGTAAATTACCACGGGCAATCATTCAAATACATTTCTCTGTACTTACAACAATAAAAACCCATTTAGTTTAAACGCTCTTACAGTACAAGCATCTGTTGAATTCTGTCAGTAGAGGTTTATGCGAAATGCATTTTATAGAGCAGCTTCTCCAGTCAGTGGTGTTTGTAAATCAAGCTGCAAATTAGCAGGAAAAACTATTTTCTCATAAGGACAAATCTGGTAGTATGACAAACTGTGGTGTAGCTGAAGTTTTGCTGTCACTGCAAATGAAGTACCAGAAAAGCTAAAATAGCAAGAATTCCTTTTTTACTGTTTTCTCCTTTGTTTGAAAGTCTCCAAAAACTTTCCAAGTACTACAGTATTTCTCATTTCATTGTAAAATTTTGAAAAGGGTTCAATTCTTTAATTCTTTAAAAAAATATATATTTTTTTTACCCCAAACGTGCATCATCAGTATCAATTAAATGTGTTATATCAAATACACGAAACACTTTTTACAGAAACAGAATTTCCACATTAGTATCTAAAGTGACCAAAGACTGTAAATGTTTGATCTTTATCTATTTATTATCCTGACCTAGACTCAAGCCTGGCCACAGTGGCATTTCCAGGTAACTGGACCATTGAGCTGAGGAGGAGTCGGCCCCTGCGCTGGTACCTGAGGGAGGAGAAGCTGGAGGTGCAGCTTTGGGTCTGCTTTGGGAAGGAGAAAAGAGTAAGGCCTCATGACTCCGATCGCCTCGTGGGATCAGCCTTCATGGATCTTTCAGCGCTGGCAACGGCTTCAAAGCGCAAGCAGACAATAAGTGGTACAGTTTTATATGATCAGTTTTAGTTCCACAACACTTTGGACAATACCTGCTGTATATAGAGTACTCAAGTACCCATGAACCCCTAAGAAATATCAGCGCTGGATTAGTTTCGCCAAAAATCCTTCTGTAATGTACACAATTAATTTAAAAAAAACTTGTGATAGAAGGAAAAATAAAATAAAAGCACCAAGATTTGAGAATCATTTCCCCTTCATTCACTTGAAAATGGTTAATAAGTGAATAAGCTTTTTTCATCTTTTACCTTTTTCTTTCAAGTATAAGATTGTGAAGTTTACAAATCACTGCTTTGTGGTTTTATTTACATTTTACCTACTGTCTCAACTTTTTGGAAATTGAGTTTGTAATTTGTTAGAGATTTGACTAATGAGTCAAAACAGAGGCTGCCTCAGATGAGTTAATGAGCTAAAACTGCAGCCAAGCTGGATGCTGGTGGAATCTTGTCATCTTTAAGGTGTTTTTGCCTCTTCGGTGGATGATGTGCAACCTTGTTAGTTTGTCAGAGAAAAATATTTTGAATGTTTCTGGATTTTACATCAGCCACACTGTCTCTGCCTTCACAGCAGTGTCCTTAACAGCATGTGCTTAGCAATGTGCCCACGTTAAGGCACTCACATTTCTGAGTAGCAAAGAATAACACAACACCATAACTCACATTTTATGGTCCGGTTGAAACGTAAACACAGTGAATTGTTGCTTTTTGGTTTTTTTCTCTGTTTACCCAAATCCCAAATAGAAACGCCTTTAGTGATTTCACTGTCTGAATATTGCCACCTCTAAATTTTAACAGAGTACTAGTGTCTATTATTCATATTTGTCATATTACGGTAAGATCAGTTAGGGTTAAATGACTTGTAAAAACTATTGACATGGCAGATTGACGCTGGATCTGGTCTGTAATAATGTCAGTTACAGCACATCCCCAGGTGAAACTATTACAGCCTGTGCTGGACAGTATTAGACAATATTAGTATAGCGGTCTGCCTGGATGGGGAATCTAGTCATCTGTAAATGTAGTGTTGTCCACTCTGATATCCAGTCATTGTGTCACTGCTTGGCAGGACTTGGTAATGATAGTTTTTTCTTCTGTAGGTGTGTACCCTTTGTTTAAGCGTTCTGCTGCTGATCTTGGTGGAGCCGCACTAAGAGCCCACATCACTGCCACCACAGTGTCTGCCCCACCCTCAGGCCCAGGCTTCACTGAGGAGGAGGACCATCTCAACAACCCAGAAGAAGAAGTGGAGGAAAGAGATGGACAGTCCTGTGGTCCGGACAGTGGGTCAAGACGGTCTCGCGTCTCTAGCAGACAGCACACCAAACCAGCCATGAGCTCAGAGCCAGCAGCTCCATCCCTTGGTACTGAGCTTAGCGATGACGACTCCTTCACGGCCACTGTCAGTGTGGAGAGAGCCATGCACCTCAGTTTGAAAGGTAAGATACTCCACAACTGATCAAGGAAAAAGGTTGTGAAGAAGGACTGACACCTAATTGTAACCTAGTGCTTTATGATATGTAAAGTCAATGATTAATCATATCATAAAATTAGTTTTTCTGTAATTTTACCTCAAAATGTAATTCCTGCCTGTAAAACACCGTGAGGTTACATCACTGTGCACTAGTAATTATATCATGTTTAATTTCCCACTCACACAACCAGCAGCTGTTGGCGCGTCACCTGAAGGAGATCAGATAAACGAGGGATATGAAAAGTTGGTGGCATTGCTCTTTAAGTGTTTTTGTGGTTTTTTGTTTGTTTGTTTCATCTACAGGATGTCCTCTAGCTGAACGTAGTGGTGGTCTCCCCAGCTGCTGTGTCTCTTACGCCACAGCTGATGCCTCAGGTACAGCGAGCACAGATGTTGTGCGGGACAGTGACTGCCCTGTGTGGGACCACCAGCAGGAATGCAGGTAGGACCCTCACTGTAGTCTTACACTCACACTTTCAACTGTCTACACATTGTACTACAAATAATAACCTTATGTTTGCCGCAGGCTTTCAAAGGAGCTGCTTGTGGATCCGCAGCAGTCACTGGTATTCAAAGTCTGGCACAAAGGAGGTACAATCTCTGCTCAGACTCCCAGTTCAGTTCAGATTATATGCGCTGTGCTTTTGTGCAGTCAGCACTCCGTAATGAGCTCACTGAGAATTTCACCTTTTATAATTAGTTGCTCTTTTTTTTTGTTTTTCTGTTTAGCAGACATGGAGCGAGTAATAGGCTTCGCTTCAGTGGACCTGTCCCCACTTCTCTCAGGCTTTCAGTCCGTGTGTGGCTGGTACAACATCACAGACTTCAGTGGACAGTGTCAGGGGCAGCTCAAAGTGTCCGTGTCTCCTCTGACGGGTGTGCATGAGCTCCGGGCTCAGAGACAGGCTCTCTGTGAAAACACTACCACTGACTCCAGCGTACGTCAAAAACCAAATTTGCACAAATTGATTGATGTGTGGACATCTACCTGCTCAGAAACAGGGTGCCAGCTGTGAAGTTTGGTGGAGGAGGAATAATGATGTACTAATATTAGTTTTTACAGTCTAAACTTGTTTTAGCAGGGCATCAATTAGTCAGAATCAAACTTGTACTTAAGTTTACTGTTAATGGTCAGACGATCAGGCTGCAGGTGCAAACACCATGGAACAGGTTTAATTGATAGATGTTTTGACATTTATTGAAAGATGGCTTGAAAATTGTGCACTTATTTGGTGACAATGTAAGTGAGCCAAACATTTTGATTATTTTAAAATAATGAGATGGCAGAAAAGCAACATAAATGCTTTTATATTTTATGCCGCCCTCCTTGTATGAGACACTTCACTTCCATTGAAGGAAAAACGTAACGCTGCAGCCTGTCGTTCTGCAGAATTGCATGCTTTGAACGATGCTTTAAGAAAGGCCCATTTCCGTTTGAGCATGACCAAACACACTGTTGGGTCTGAGAAGAAATTGTTTGCTAAGTGTAGCATGGGATATTTACAGGATTGCAGAGCCCTAACTTCATCCCCATCTGACACCCTTGTAGCTGAAACAGCGAAAGCATCGTCAGCTGTGTTCCAAAGTCTGATAGGGGACTTACTCCATATTAATGCACGTTGTATTGGAATAAGATGTTCAGCAAGGATGTATAGATGTAATGCTCCTGTTTCTACATGCCGTTGAAGAGAAGAGTTTTTTGGTGCTGCTGCTGATGGTGATGGATTATGTTTCTATTGCAGTCTCTGTTTAGTGCCTTGCCACTGTATTATCAAACCACAGCTGTGTACAGCAACTTCCCCAGCCATATCAGTCGGTTTTCTGAGCAGAGGATCAGCACTCCTCCGGAACACCTGGACAGACTGTTCTCCGCCAGGTAACTACAATGAAGAAGGATGGCTTCATTTTTTGTGACGCAGTCTCAGCGTGTCATGTAATCTGTAGCTGTTTTAAAGAGAGAGTTTGGTTAAACAGTGCTATTATGGATGATGATGAATGAAAGATGTTAGCCACATCACCACTGTCCAGCTGAACCTGCTTTGATTTTGTCAAGTAGTAGTGAGCCGAAGAGGGTGAGTAAGGCAGTCGTGGGCTGGAGGTCAGGGATCCAGCCTCGTGACCGGAAGGTCACCGGTTCGATCCCCAGAGCCAACAGCACATGACTGAGGTGTCCTTGAGCAAGACACCTAACCCCCAACTGCTCCCCGGGCGTGTGGATTGGGCCGCCCACCGCACCGGGCAAGTGTGCTCACTGCCCCCTAGTGGGTGTATGTGGTGTTTCACTTCACGGATGGGTTAAATGCGGAGGTGGGACTAATAAGGGTCACTTAATCTTAAGAAAAACATTGAAATTTTCCGAGCTTGGGAAACTGATTAATATGACTGACAAATAAATGAAAGCTCATTCTGCTCGTTAACTAGCAGCACCAGCATTCATTCACTGTTAGTTGTGTTGTCCTGTTTAATAGAACTAACTCTAATCTCTGTCGTTGCTTTGTAAGGTCTAGTGTGACTGATCGTCACGATGAGCACATGGACAACATTCGCCGGTTCCATCATGCCCTGCAGGAGGCTGAGAGCGCCCCACTGCCATCCTCTGCTGGAGATGCCCACCCGTCCACCTCTGTCCTCTTCTCAGCCCTCAGGTACTGATTCCTGCTGTTGAGAACTGAAGTGCAACTCCGGTTCTGCTGGAAAAAAACTTGAATTATTGCATTAGGCGTAAAGAAACAAGACATACTTGCCTGATCAACTTTAATTCATACTTGCTTCTTTAGTTTTACACTGGAGTTGTGAGGCATAGCATACCTTACAGGGAATGAAGCTGATACCCCACCAATTAGCATAGTTCAAACTGCATACCTGAGCCGTCACACACTTGACTGCTTAAGTGCTTAAGTGGCTTCTGAAACTGTAAAGCATATTATTATCTATAAAAAATGGATGAAAATATGGAAGTATCAGACTTTTCAGTTGCTAATTACTACTGTTTTTAGTTCATGTACTTTTGCCCATGTTTAACTGAACTGAAGAAGCAAACTACAGACAGCTGGGGCCAGAAACTTCCTCTATATATTCATCAACAAGTTAAGACCTCACAAAGTCAAGAAATTTATATTAAAGAAGCAAATCAATTTAGGAATTATATCATATCTTACAGCATCCTATTGAATGTCAATTTAGGAAATCCTTAACTAATCAAGGTTGATAATTGATCGTTACCAAGCAACCAGTGATCTGCACAGAGCTCAAAACTAAAAATGCAGTCAAAATAGTAATAAAAATGTGTTACTTGGCTACTGAGTGCAATGAACTGGAAGTTAGAACAGTGTTAGGAACACATGACTCTCACACCGCCGTTGTGCAATATAAATAAATTTGCTGTCATAGTGATTAGAGTGTTATCTGTCTCCATCGCCTAATTATGATAACATTTTTTTGTCAGAAGAGCTAATGGTGGAAATGGGAGGTTAAAGCAGAAGAAAACCACTGGGGTTGTCTTGAATTTGGAACAGTATTTAGTAAATTAGTCTAGTTAGGCTGCCTGATTTACTTTCTTCTTATCTGGAATAGGGCTATAATTATGCACTTACAACCTATTATTCTGTAAAAGCTGTTGTCATTAATTCAGTGCTAACTGAAGTTGTCATGGTAACCGATAAGAGAAGATTTCAGAGTTAGGCTGTGTCCATAGTATGACCCCTGACCAGTATTTGGGGGAAGGGGGAAGGAGGAATAGTCTAAATTTGATTTTAAAAGTTGACGTATTTGAATCTGACTTTGTGAATCATGTGTTCTTCTCTTTAAGGAAAAACCTCAGTGAACTGGATGATATCCAAAAGTACTTCAGTCGCAAGTTGTCCACTCCAGTGTTTTCAGGGCTGGGCGAGCAGGGCCGAGGCTCCGGGCAGGAGGCGCACAGAGACTCTGAAACGGGCTCTGCTCATCTTCTGCTCAAGTCCAACCAACTGGTGGGAGAAGTCAACAAAATTATTAGAGGTATGCCTGCCGCTGCATTTCCCGGATTTAATCACAGCAACACATTAAACTTTTTATGGATTATTGATATGATTCACACATTTTTTAGGTTTAAGGGAACATCAGACTGAAGCAGCATCTTCAAACGCTTGGCAGAACCCGTCCACACCTGCTCAAAAGGACGGTAATGTTTTCTCTGCTGTGGATCGTTTAACACTTGCGGAGTCGGAAAGCTGCGACACGGAGATCTGCTCTCCGAAAGAGCTAGAGAGCAGAACGGAAGGCATCTCACGCCTCACCACTCCTACTTCAGAAGAACCTCGCCATTCCCCTGTCCCTGAGGCTGACGAGGTGCACCAGGTACACATGGGACAGTCACTGCTAATGGCATACTGCACATTAAAACCCAATAATACTCGTGAGAGGTGCCATGATACCGCTTGTCTTTGCCGATACCGATACTGATACCTTGAGTACCATCAGATACCGATCCGATATTTCTGAGCTTACAAGTTAGCTGTTTTAATTAAAGCATTGGGTTAGGGTTAGCATGACTTCGTGTGCTCTAACTACTCAAACTCTCCGTTCCACATGCAGAAATACAGAGTCACACAATGTCACGGATATTTCAGGATAGATTTGTTACAGGTTTCATTCTTTTTTGCCTCCGATATCTAACACTTTTAGCATTTAACTAATATTCATCAGCGCCATCTCCAAAAATCTTGGCTGTCTTTGTTTACCTTAAATTGATTGATTTATTTATTTAATTAATTGATGGTGGAAGTAAATAGCCTACCGCTGCAGTCTCAGTGTTTTTCCAGGCTCCTGGCCGAGGGTTTCTTGGTGTGACAGTAATATGTCTCAGTATTAAAAAATTATGCTGGTATATAAAAATAATATGTCAGTTTCTATCTATCTATTTCAGTCTGTCCACATATTTATATTTTAGAGGGGCTCACTGATGTGTGCTGCTGAAAGACAGACAGACAGAAAGACAGACAGAAAGACAGACAGAAAGACAGACAGACTCCGAGCCAGGAAAGACCTCAGGAAAACGCTTGCTTTCAGCTTTCACTGTAACACTAGTCGCTTGCCTTTGGTTTGATTGTTTTGATTGTCACGCTGCTTTCACAGCTGGTGATCGTGGAAATGAACTAAGCATTTTTGAGTATTTGTGATTTCTAAATCACGCAGAATGCCACGTCACGAGAGTGACAGGTTTTTACTTCACTCGCAGCACTTTTTATTGCTGTATCAGAGAAGAGTCTCCTCACATGCTACAGCTCAGGAACTGCTGTGTGGGTTGACTGGATCTTGTGGAGCACAATCCAAACACACAAGTGAAAAACTAGGCTTTGGTTTTGATGGACAGTACGACGTGGATCTAGAGCAACCGGTGTGAACCAAAACACTGAAAAATGAAAGCATTTCTCTTCCGTATTGCTGTATTTAGGTGTGAAGAGAGTACCGGTAGTTGTTCTGGTTAATAAGTGCTATTCGGACCAGCCCTGCTTCTCACAATACCAAGAAAATATTCAATTTATCATCATTTTGGTCACTGAAATGATTTTCATAACATTTTCACACAGTCCTGTCCCTACCACCAGGGCAACCGGTCAAGTGATGAAGAGGATGGGCGTAAACAAGAGAATGAAGCATTAGAGGAGGAGGAAGAAGAAGAAGAAGAACAGTTTGAGGAGACGTTGGTAGAACCTCGACCGCTGAACGAGGTCACCTCGGTCACAGACAGGACCAGCCCCTGGACTAGTGTGCTGTCCGATCCCGATCTCAGCTCGTTGGAGAGTCTGGAGGTGGTGGAGCAGCCACTCTGGAACTGTCCCAGCATTTCAGAGAAGAAGAGAGACGGTGCAGCTGCTCCCTCACAGCCTTTTACTGCTCGGTCTCCTGATGACTCTGAGTTTTCTGATGATTTTGAATCCGGTGAGGATGCAGAGGCAGCTAGAGATGTGCAGAGTGTTTGTGACGAGCGCAGTGATGAACAGGAGACTTTTGCTGATGGTCTGCATGAGGATTCTGCTCAGGGCACCAGGCAGATAGCAGGTCATGAGCAGCATGACACGTCTGACTCTGAAGAAGACTCACCACAACCTTCCAGCAAGGCATTTAGCACAGAGGCAAGCAGTGGTGAAGGTGATGACGTGAAAACAAAACCGTATCCTTTCTGGACCATTTAAAATATTCAAGAGTTGCCAGTTTATTAGGTACAATAGCAGCCTCATACCTGGATTTATAATATAGGGGCACTTTAAAGGTTTAGTTATTGAATCTAGTCAGTGTGTTGGTATCAGTACAAAGAGAGGAAAAAATATTGCTGAGATGTTTGCACCATATTTTCAAAGGAAGGTTAGCAGTTTATAGATAATTTTTAGTTTTATTAGAACGCTAGATAAATGTCTTACCTGTTTTTGTATATTTTGTCATATAATATTATAATAATATTTTTAATATTATATTGTCTTAACACAAAAAATAATTTAGTGATTGTTTTTGCACTTTTTTGTATTTGTATTTTTTGTGCTTTCCAGTTGTAGCTGTAGAACGTGGCTTTAAACACTGTAAGATGGGTGGATACATTCTGCTCAAACGAAAACTGCAGCATTTCTTCTGCACGTCATGCTTTGTGCCTTTACCTGTTTATTTCAAGCTCTGAATCTGTAGAGATTCCAAACTTCTTCCTTCCATCTCACCACTTGGAGGCTTCTATGAGAGCTTTGCGTTTCGCTCCTGTCTTCCCTTCAGCTTCCTCTGATGCAGTAAGTATCGGCTGCCACTGGGTTCCTCTTCGTTTAACTACTGTGAAAACCACCGTCTCTTTACGACGGCAGGCGTTTGATCAACTGTTTTAATGCTTTAATACAGTATTCTGTTCAGTCTGTAGAGATCTCGTGCTCCTCCTTACGGTTTAAAATGGCTTGTTTTAGGAGAATACGCCGTCTGATGTTCCGTATCATAGAGTGACTCGGCCGAGGCCCAACATCCCTCCGTCATCAGCGAAGAGAGAAGAAACCAAAAGAATAGCGAAAATATTCGCTTCACATTTTACAGAGGAACGTTAGCAGTTTTATACTTTTCACTCTTGCCTTTTTATGTTTGTGTATATTTGTTTAATTATTTGGTGTTTTTTTTATTTATTTATTTGATTTAATAATGTCCAAAGTTCAGACATAGTAGCTGGGTAATGTGATGAATAAGTAAGGCTGTTTGTTTGCGGTATGAATGTGTTAATTGTATTTTTCTAAATAAAGAAATTTGCGTTTGTAGGAGCTTGTGGTGGAATGACTGAAGTATACAATTTGCTTGCACTCAAACTTGTATTATTGATGTGGAGGATTGAAGAGCCCAATGGCACTAAGCATTTGGCTGACAGACGAGAAAATTGACCAATTTGAGTTGCAGAGAACAAAGACGGCCACTGACAGTGATGTAACAGAAGGCTCATCCAAGGACAAACAAGTGAACAGGCAAACAAAAGCCCCTGCCCCCTCCCCCTTCTCTCCATCGCTTTATCTGCTCTAATGAGAGTGATGAGTTTGATCAAGGAGCTGGACCCCTGGCTGACCTTAATCTGGATCAGGTGAGTTCACTCACAGGCTCGTTGATCTGCACAGGACGAATGTCTAAGGAGGGAATCGCTTGATGAAAATGAGTAACTTATTAATGATGTAATCAGCCATTAACAATGCGAGGGTGAACAATGAGAGTGATGATATTACAGTTAACAGTCATGTCCAGTGACAGGGAACAGGGAGGATGCCACAGAAGTTCTGGGTCCAATATTCCAAGTATCCTCGCTCTACCATTGTAGTAAGATCTTGGTGCTAAGAGGCTTTCAGGAAGCTCATCTTGCTTAGTTGCTCCTTGGACAAGCATTTATCAGTATTTATTTGATGTTTTTGTTGAATATAATTTTCATACTTTCATTCACAAATACATTGATTTGATAGAAATCAGCAGACTTAGTAATCAATAGTGTGTAAAAGATCAAATTTAGTACAAGTGATAAACCTTTTTTCATGTGGTTTGGTTGGATTGATTCAAAAACTGTCTTTGTGGTCAGGCAAGCACAGAAAATATGTCAGAAAGTTTTGAGTAGGTAAACTTCCAGAAAACATCATTTTATTAAGGGATACTTTTTTTAATCCCACAAGTGAGGAAATTCCACGTCCGCATTTAACCCATCCATGAAGTGAAACACCACATACACACTAGTGAATACACACACACACACTAGGGGGCAGTGAGCACACTTGCCCGGAGCGGTGGGCAGCCCTATCCACAGCGCCCGGGGAGCAGTTGGGGGTTAGGTGTCTTGCTCAAGGACACCTCAGTCATGTGCTGTCGGCTCTGGGGATCAAACCGGCGACCTTCCGGTCACAGGGCCAGTTCCCTGACCTCCAGCCCACGATTGCCTCAAATCCATTATTAAATCCATATTTGAAAAGTGGTGATCAAATCTCACGGCAGATAAATTATCAATAAATTGCTATAAAAATAAATAATTGCCATGTCGTTTGGAATTATATATTTAGAACTTACCTAAATACTAAGCACCTATTTTATATATATATATATTTCAGTCTGTTGTTCAAATACACCACCACAACAAGTGACTCCATATTTGTGAACAGTATTACAGACCACCTTTCATTTCATGTCCAGTCAAAATGGCCATTAAGTACAAGTGCTTCGTTTTCCAGATGATGTTTCTGAGATGATGTGTAGTGAAAGGAAAACGAGTGAAAGAATGGGTTTCCAGACCTGGAATTACAAAAACTATATATTAAGATATATTGAGAAAATGGGACTTCTAACAACCATGCAAGACCTGGTAGACCACCAAAACTGCCACTTCAGATAAACAGTGCTTAAGCATGCGCGGCTATCAAGAAGCTCTTACTGAGAAAAAAAAATTGCTGGTGTTCTCGGAACAATGTACTAACCACCTCAGAGTCCAGATCTCAACATCGTTTAATTGTTTCATAGCAAGAGGCCGACCATTTGACCAACTCCTAAGACTGAACTGTGGAGGTGTTCATGGTGAAGATTTTGGTCCACGGTCTTTAGTTTCCTTCTGCTGTTGTAAATGCTCCAGTCTCTGCGACCAAACTCTCATATCTTCTTGTGACTGACCAGGATTAGTCAGAGGTATAAAAGGTGTCCACATAGCACCACCACCGTGGTGGTTAAGAGGAGGCAGGTATGAACGTCCCATTACAGGGAGAAATGTGCTGGGTAGCATAACCGGAGGGAGGCTGTAGAACACGTTCACTGTATTTGCTGAGTGAAAGTATTTGGGAAGTGTCTCTGTTCTCGGTTGTTCATGTGTGCTGAGGTCCTGCATCTTCTCCACCTGAACCAGGTGTCTATAGTAGAACTTCCGAGTGCTTCGAAACGATTCCAGAAAATCCACCGGCAGCATGTTGCCCTCTAAGAACTTTTGCCAAAGACTCTGAGAAATGGTAGAAACAAAAATGATGGCCTTCTCTTTCTTCTTCACATTTAAATTTCATCATGAATAAAACATTACCTCAGATTCGTTCATGAAATGAGCAACCTTCTGCTTTAGGAACTGCCGGGTGGCCTTGAGCCTCAGTTTTCCATGCAAAGCATCTGTAGATCCAGACAATAAAAAGACGGAATACCTAGTGCTGGAACACTGATAGAACACTGGTAGATGCAGTTCGAGATACTCACCCAGCTTCCTGTGTTTGCGTCTTAATGAAGACATGGCTTGGCCAAGAAGCTGATACTTTTCCACTAATAGCGTTTTGCTGTTTTTGATGTACGGCTGGTAGGATAAATTTTGTTCTGCTAGCCTGCGGTTGGAGGCCCATTTAACCTCACTCTGCTTCTGAAGATCCTGGACCTGTTTAGAGAATGCAGTATAAAGAAAACTGGACAAGTGTGGTCAGCAAATGTTTCATTTCAACCAAAGGCAATGGACTTCACAGACTTAGATGAATGGAAGTGAATGGTACTAGATACACTCTTGGCTAAAAGGGCTCTATAACTAACAATCGTTGAACCCTTTCTGGGTGCTGTACTTTTATAAGGTTATTTAAATAGCATATACAGCAGGTTTTCCATTGCAGAGAAGAACCATTAATATATTCAGATGTTTTACGTATAATTACTGCCTTAAGTTCCCCTGAACGTTTTTTATGGTGTAGATCTTTCATACTGGCCCCTCGTGTGCCTTAATGCAGCGTGTCGTTCAAGCCTCTTGAGAAGCCACTTGAGATGCTTTTCCAACATCCTCAAAAGTTCAATCAATAAAATCTTTCAAAAGGCCTCATTGTCAGTATTATGCTAACTCAAATAGATGGAGACCAGCACATGCACACGCTCAAAAAATGGATCTTGCAATTGTTCTAATTAGAACCCTGAGCCCTAATTACCCTCTTTGCATGGTGAAATGGTTCTTCAGAATGATGGAGAATGTGTTGTATACAGTTATGTATAGACCCAAAAAGGGCTCTGCTAAGTTTGTAACAATGGAAGACCCCTTTTTGGTGCTATACAGAACCATTTTCAAAAAGGAGAGACAGGAGAGGTACGGAGACAGGAGAGACACGGAGACAGGAGAGATAGGAGAGACAGGAGAGATAGGAGAGACACAGAGACAGGAGAGACAGGAGAGATAGGAGAGACACGGAGACAGGAGAGATAGGAGAGATAGGAGAGACACAGAGACAGGAG
Source organism: Pygocentrus nattereri (assembly GCF_015220715.1). Classification (NCBI taxonomy): domain Eukaryota; kingdom Metazoa; phylum Chordata; class Actinopteri; order Characiformes; family Serrasalmidae; genus Pygocentrus; species Pygocentrus nattereri. The sequence goes on along the minus strand of NC_051227.1, from coordinate 40,134,704 downwards.
AGACAGGAGAGATAGGAGAGACATGGAGACAGGAGAGATAGGAGAGACATGGAGACAGGAGAGATAGGAGAGATAGGAGAGACACGGAGACAGGAGAGATAGGAGAGACACGGAGACAGGAGAGATAGGAGAGATAGGAGAGACGGGGAGACAGGAGAGATAGGAGAGACACGGAGACAGGGGAGACATGGAGACAGGAGAGGTACGGAGACAGGAGAGATAGGAGAGACGGGGAGACAGGAGAGATAGGAGAGACGGGGAGACAGGAGAGACAGGAGAGATAGGAGAGACATGGAGACAGGGGAGAGATAGGAGAGACATGGAGACAGGGAAGACATGGAGACAGGAGAGACTGAGTGTTTGCGGGTGGAAGTATGAGGCTATACCTCCACCAACTCCTCAAAGCCCCTCGGCGAACACGAGGAGGTGCTGCCGTCCCTTTGCGAAGCCTTTGGCCACAATATTGCGACCTTTCCTGGTATTAACGCCACTTTAATGCCGTAATCCTACGACTTTGTATTACTGAATATTACGACTTTGCGACTGTTTCTGTTTCCTCAACAGCGGCTCTAAACGCCGTCGTGTGTATAGCGCGCGACACTGAGCGGAGGCGAGTCTCTACCTGTCTGCTGCTCCTGACGGCGCGCAGTAAAGTCTCCTCATCTTCCAGCAGCTCCCTCAGCTGGACAACGCCTAACCGCCTGACGTGCTCCAGGCTGGCGCCACAGTCCCAGCTGTGAGGCATTCCACTCCTCTGTTCGGCTGTTTGTCGGAGGTTAGATGCCGCACAGCGCTAAAGACCGAAGTAGATGAACACACTTCACTGAGAGTCTGTGTGTGTGTGTGTGTGTGTGTGTGTGCGCGTGCGTGCGTGTGTGTATGTGCGCCTGTGTGTGTGTGTGTGTGAGAGAGAGAGAGAGAGAGAGAGAGAGAGAGAGAGAGAGAGAAAGAGACAGAAATTAGAAATGACAAGATTAGAAATGAGCAGATCAGAGGGACAGTGAAGGTGGAGCAGTTTGGAGATAAAGCCAGAGAGGCCAGGTTGAGATGGTTTGGACATGTGTTGAGGAGGAATAGTGGAGATATTGGGCAAAGAATGTTGGAGATGGAGCTGCTGGGTAGAAGGAGAAGAGGTAGACCTCAGAGAAGGTTTATGGATGTAGTGCAGGTGGACATGGAGATGGTTGGTGTGAAAGTAGAGGAGGCAGTGGATAGGGCAAGATGGAGGCAGATGATCCGCTGTGGCGACCCCTAAAGGGAGCGGCCGCAGGAAGAAGAAGAAGAAGCTGAAGCACGTTTACTGGTTGTGAGTTCAGGCCGTCGCTCTGCTGTAAGTGACTGGACTTGTAATAAAAGGTCCAGCCGCATTAAAAGCAGGAGAAGCCAGATGAGAAGTTCAGCACCGTGGACAACGCCAGGCAGCTCTGGTTACAGGGTCTCCGTGTGGTCGAGTACTTTGTATGTAGACCACAGCCGCCCCATTCAGGTCTTAACTTAGTCTATGACTCCTCACACTACGTCAGCCTGCTTCTGTAACGTGATAAAATGATCAGTCGCTCTGATTAAGAGTCTCTGCCAAATGTGTAAACGTTAAACAGGGAGCCTATGGCTGAATTAAACATGGGTGTCCTAGACATTTAATGCCCTACCTGGTTTTGATGCTCTATCAGAATGTAGCCTTTATAGCCTTTAACATAAGACAAGTACTGGGAATAAGTCTTCAGAATACAGAAATTAAGTGTTCAGAATACAGTTACTCGTTATACAATATATATATATATATATATATACACACACACACACACACACATAAACTTACCGACCACTTTATTAGGAACACCCTGCTAGTAAAAGGCTGGACCCCCTTTTCCCTTCAGAACTGCCTTAATTCTTCATGGCAGACTTTCAACAAGGTGTTGGAAACGTTCCTCAGAGATTCTGGTTGGTTATTTGAGTTCCTGCTGCCTTTCTATCATCTGGAACCAGTCTGCCCGTTCTCCTCTGACCTCTCACATCAACAAGGCATTTTCGTCCACACAACTGACCGCTCACTGGACATTTCCTCTTTTTCGGACCGTTCTCTGTGAACCCTAGAGATGGTTGTGTGTGAAAATCCCAGCAGATCAGCAGTTTCTGAAATACTCAGACCAGCCCGTCTGGCACCAACAACCACGCCACGTTCAAAGTCCCTTAAATCCCCTTTCTTCCCCGTTCTGATGCTCGGTCTGCACTTCAGCAAGTCGTCTTGACCACCTCTACAGGCCTAAATGCACTGAGTTGTGGCCGTGTGATTGGCTGATTAACTATTTGTGTTAACAAGCAACTGAATAAACTTAATAAAGTGAGTGAGTGTGTGTATGTGTGTGTATATATATATATATATATATATATATATATATATATATATATATATATATACATTGTAGACCATTATAGACTCGTTATAGCCAAAGTCGTTATGTTGGACTGATTGTAATGAAACTCTTCATATGTAGTTGAATGGTGGTGAATGGTGAGCGATGAACCAGATATTAAGGCTTCATTACTGTTACAGTGTTTTTTACAGCTCTAAGCGCTCTGCAGTACTTCTGTTGTGATCATCCTTGGCCTGAGTAATTGGGGTGCAAGATATTGATCAGTGCAGAACGTCCATAAGGATGTTATGTAATGCTTGAGCTGCTGTCCTAGATGGGCAGAGTTAAGAGGCTGTTACTCTAACCCCCAACAAAGGGGTCGTGTTGAAGTGCGATTCTCATTTGGCAAGTACAACCCTCATAACTCTCATAACTCTCATAACTTTAATTTAAGCCATAAGCATGTGGGAATACCACACAGATCCTGACTTCTGACTTGACTGTAGCTTGTGTACTTTCACTGAGACGTGCTGGTGTAACCAGTCCTTTCATACAGATTTAGCCACCGTGGACTATATGTGGCCGTAGGCACTGACTAATCCTCTTTGTCACAGTGATCTGGTATAGACTGGATCCCCAGGTCTCCTTTCAGACGCAGAGGTGTTTCTAACTGCTGAGCAGGTGGACAGACCATGAGACACACTCACAGCAACCAGAGATGTGGGTTGCCACTGCTGTATGTAAGTAAGCAATACCATCTTAACAATAGACCTATTACAGTTTATTGCTTACATAGATATAATGTTTAGGAGTGGTATTTATCAGAATGCTGTTCTTTACTGTCCATAAGGTAGATCACTCCAGAATATCCTGTTGTTTTTAGGATCTCGTGACTTTTATTTTGTTATTTCATTGATGTTTATTATTTTCCCATTGAACATTCATACTGCATCTTTCCTCTTGGCTTGCTTTCAGGAAATATACAGTAGACCTATGCTTATAATGTATGCTCATTGGCTAACATATGAACTGCTTTAAATCCAGCAGGGGCTATTGTCCAAGACTCATGACAAAGCAGTGATGTGAGGCATCATGGGCTGTTGTCCAGGACTCACTAGCTAGAGGACTCCGAAAGTTACATAACAGCTGTTTACTTGGGAGACCTCTGGTATTTGCATGAGACAGCACATGTGATTAAGCAATTAACAGCAGACATCAGTTCAGTCCTATGACGCACAGTTATGCTTGGTCTTGCATCGGTCAGCACCAAACCATTCAAGGCCTTTAAACTGTTCTCCTTTGACTGCACAGCACTACAGAGCTCGGTTCTTCTTCCTCTGAAGAAGCTGGAGTACTGGGATGTCCACTGTGACATTTGCTTCAACGTTTCAAGCAGCTTTGCCTGAGACAAGACAATCATGAGCACAGAGGCAGCCTGCAGGCCACAGGAGCTGGATTCTGAGTATGCTGAATTGGCCGATATGGTAGCTGCCATTGATGTAGCAGCCAGTAGGGTGACCCCACCCAATGGCCACAGGAGCCCCCCTCACCGCCTGCTACTCTCCGACCGCAAGTTCTCTTTGCAAGAGCGCGGGAGTTACCAGAACGGGACGACTCCCAGGATAGCCAGGAGGCCGACCATCGAGTCCAAACGGGTGTCTATCTCAGATGGCGAGGTGAGTGGAGCAGAAGCTGGGAGCCTTTTACGCCCAGGGGTTATTAAGTGGTTCTTGGTTTGGTGCAATTTTTAATTAGTATAGAGCAGAACTTTTAGGCCCATTAGTCCTCCGATTATCTTTGGGGTCAATTTGACCCCATTTGGTGTTTAACGTCTCTAAATAATTGACCTTAAGCTGTTTTAGTTGTATAAAACAGAAATATTAACATTTTATACATATTTGTTTGGGTCATTTTGTGTGATATTGAGTTCACTGTATTATGCGATTTTATAATGTTCAAAACACTTCTCTCTGCCTCTCTATGACTTACATCTTATCGACTAAATTATGCACAAAATTTGACAAATCAGTGGAATTCCCTTTCCGAATAGGTGGCCACGGTTGTCTGTCTGTGTTTGTAGTACAGCGTGAACCTTAACTAACACATTTCAATAGTCTACATGACTAATTAAAGGGCCCATATCATGGAAAACTAATATTTTTAATGAAATAGTTTGATGTACTATGTAAATATAGTTAAAGTATCAACATGTACTGGTCACTCTCGAGTCCAGATATGGAGAATTAGCTGAAATAACAACTCATTTTTCAACAACCCAGAGTTGTCATGATGTCTCAAAAGCCAACACATCACATTAGTTTAGCACTGCCCATTCACACTGATGTAATAAGAGCATCTCAGTTCAGACTGCTTTTAGATTGAGGCATAACACAGGACAGCCAATCCAAATATAGCTCATTTACATACATCAGTCTTGAAGCCATAGTAACAAAAACAGCCTGTTCAATTCTAGAGGATAGAGAGAGGTTGATAGAGAATACCTTTTCTGATGTTTTTGGTACATGAAACCACTCAAATGGTCAAACTGAACCTCAGGGAAAATAAAACAATACAAGAGAAATCTAAGATACGGGCCCTTTAATGCTTTCATTAAAATTAAATTCAGTTAATACAGTCAAAACTCTTTCTTTCTCTTTGTAGGACTGTGTCCAGCTTAACCAGTACAAATTAAAGAATGAGATTGGAAAGGTAGGTCATACATGCTTAATTATTTAGTGGCTACCCTTAAAGGAGTTTATGATCATGTTTGAGATGAATTGTTGTAGTGACTTAAGCAGTGGTGACTTTTTGATGCTACATAGAACCCTTTGCGAAAAGATTGTGTACAGAACCACATCGCATTTTTCATCAATCTGTAGAACCATTTCAGTATGCAAAGAACCATTAAGCATGGAAAAAGAACCTAAATATGACCATTTCCTATACTCAAGCGCCCTTGAAGAACCATCTGTTTGAGTGTGCTTAATGACCTCTTTGACTAGAAATTAAATACCTGAAGGCTGGTCTCTTTGCATTGTACTGTACCCAAGACAAAAACTCTAATGTTGTTGTAAATCCACCAATTGACCTTCAGCATCATGCAAAAAAGAGGAGATGTCATTTATTGTTAACCACATTTAAGTGTATAGTAAGTTTCTCCATATGCCTTTCAGGTACTGGAGACTCTATATACACGCTGACCACAGCTAGACTTAAACCCTCTACTCTCACTGTTTACACAGCAGACGACTCTCCTCCCCCGTCTATACTGACCATGCTTGCTGCATATTTTGCATGTTGTAAAATGAAACTAATGACCTTTGCCCTGCGTCATTGCCCAGGGCTCATATGGTGTGGTTAAACTGGCTTATAATGAAGATGACGATCAGTACTACGTAAGTAAATATAGTATACAGGGTTTTCTAAAAAGTCTTTTTTTAATCTTAGATGGATGTTAACGCCTACATATACTAAACTTTTGATCTTATTAACTTACAGGCTATGAAGGTGGTCTCCAAAAGAAGGCTAATGAAGCAATGTGGATTTCCACGTAGGTCATGATAGTGATTTTGAAGCATTACTCCATTTATTCTGTGTGAGTTAAAGAATAATAAGGTTGTGTCATTTTTACAGGGCGTCCGCCTCCCAAAGAAAGTGCTGCCTCACAGGGCAACCGCCCGAAACCGTTCGGCCCTTTGGACAGAGTGTACCAAGAGATTGCCATCTTGAAGAAACTTGACCACCTGAATGTCGTCAAACTAGTGGAGGTGTGTTAGATCTCTGAACGAGACAAGGCTCATTCATTATGCTCCTGGTTTACGTTGTACTGGTTTATAAATGCTTTGGTCCAGTGCAGTTCAGAGCAACATCTCACCTTTACCGTTTGTAGGTTCTCGACGATCCAGATGAAGATAGCCTGCACATGGGTGAGCAGTCAAGCGAACATAAATGATAAAAACCTCTGATTTATTTTATACAGCTTGCTGTGCTGTGACGCGTTATACATGTTTGTGTCTGCTTATATCCTCTTTATGATTTTCATAGCCTTTGAGTTGGTGCCAAAAGGGTGAGTATTTGCTCCTTTGTTCTCCAATGTTAGTGCTTCACTGTACTTGCACTGCACTTGCACTAGTGTTTTCCCTGCTTACAACCTGGCTCAACTCATCAGCTAATTAAACGAGTTATTCTAGTAGCAGGATTGGGATGCACTGTTATAGGGAGGGGTTGGTAGAGTAGCCCGAACTCAATGTCCAGTGAAAGTATTGCTATTTAGATCAAATAACGACTCTAGTAAAAGTACCAACAGACAGCCTGTACCTGTTTTACTTAATCATATTTATTTGTAGCTTTTATTTTTGTGTTAGTTCTCCTTAGTTCTTTATCTCTTTTTATTTATTTATTTATTTCCTCTTTTTTTTATCATTACTTTTTTTAATTTGTGATCTTAATTTCTTACCATTTAAAGTTCTCAAGTTCTATTTTTATCTACTTTTATCTTTTATTCACTGTTATTTTAAATTTTAATTTTAATTTAAAATGACTAAATGTAGTTATTATTTTCTTTGTCATGTCAATCCCTGTTTTGGTAAATGCTCGGTTACATTGAAAATGAGGGTTGCCCTCAATGTACTTCCGAGTCAAAATAAAGGTTGATTGATTGACCTTGAGTTCCCTATAAATCTACCATGGAATGTCATAGTTCATCCAGCCTCGAACAGCAAAAGGACTATTTATTACACTCTTTTCATTCTTTTCATCTTTTGTCCCCCCTTTGAAGAAAATAAATCATAAAACTTCAAAAGTCAGAGATGTGACCAATGACACAGTGGTCCAGACATTGTGACCGATGTAAAAGCCAAGTTGCATTGCTTTTCTTGCATTTACTCAATAATAATCTTTAGGATGTAATAAGCCTGGGAAAGAGAATTCCTCCGATTTTTCAAACTATCTGTGCAGTTCAGTTTTTGAAATGTGAACAAAGTCATTCAGAGGGAGTTGAAATGAAATGTGAGTGAAGTGGTTCATGTTACGAAACTTACTGATCCAGATTCAGGGTTCAGTGTTTACAATGCACATATAAAAATGTTCAAGAATTTAACCATTATTTTGGCAAAACAGCTTATTTATATTTTATTCACGTTTTACTCCACGTCTGACCTGTATATGTAGTGCTGATCACTGTAAAAAGTAAAAATAAATAAATAAATAAATAAATAACAGGGAAGATACGTTTTCTGTGGAGACCGTTTTGACCTGAACATGTATAAAAATGTTTAAGGCTGAATCCTAAGGGCAAAACTATTGTTAAAAGAATGTCTTGGGCATTATGCAGTTATTGCCCATGTAATAACTTTCCACAATGTAGCTTGTCTCTAGAGCAGAGCATTTCACATCAAACCGATCTGAATGACTTCACGCTTACATCTTAATGATTCAGTTATGTTAAACAAGGAAAAAGTGACAATGTTGATGGCGAAAAGATAAAATAAGTAAAGTAATTTCCTCATAAATGCACCTGTGGTTCAAAGCCAGTGAGTCTCTTGCATTTACAACAACTGTCAATTTATGACCCAACAACATGGGGCTTAGACGCGATGCTAGACTGTCTGTATCTGTGGTGTCCAGCAGAGTTTGGTGATTTGCTTTTTATCTAACTGCTAAGTAAACCAGGTGTGTTTCAGCATAGAAGTCACCAAGCTGTGCTGCACTAAAGCCCTTCAGGACTAGATCAAGACTCTCCTCGTCCATATTGTTTACTTCTGTTTACGGTGTTACGCTCCTCTCTTACTACACCTCTCCCAATAGACACAGTCTCGTCATCTTTAATTTCAAACAAATGACCAGGATGTACTGTAGAACCCACAGGAACGATTTGTCGTGTTTTTCATTCTTTGTTTTTGTTTTTTTTTGTTTTCCATTCTTCATCAGCCCAGTGATGGATGTACCCACAGATAATCCCTTAACAGAAGAGCAGGCCAGGTTCTACTTCAGAGACGTAATCCTGGGCATCGAATACTGTAAGTTTTCTGAATGGGTAAGGTGTGTGTGTGTGTGTGTGTGTGTGTGTGTGTGTGTGTGTGTGTGTGTGTGTGTGCATTCACAGATTAGACACAACATTATGACCTGTTGACTGGATATTGTTGGTTGGTGGACTGTTCTCAGGCCAGCAGTGACACTGAGGTGCTTAAAAATTTCAGCAGCACTGCTCTGTCTGATCCACTCAGACCAGCACAACACACACTAACACACCACCACCATGTTAGTGAACAGCCCACTGAAGAACAGGGTAACAGAGTATCAGAGAAACAGATGGACTACAGTCTGTAACTGTAGAACTACAGAGTGCAGCTATACGGTCAGTGGAGCTGATAAAGTGGACAGTGAGCGTAGAAACATATATATATACATATAAAACAATCAAATGTAAGACCATTTTATTTGAACACTACAGCATCACTCCGCTATGAGCTTTTGGACATCACCATGGTTGTCCTCCTTCACGGCTACAGCTGCCTCCATTCTTTGGAGAAGCTTTCTATAAGAGTTTGGAGCGTCTATAGGAACGGCAACTCAGCCAGTCAGCAGTCTAGGTTTTGGAAAAAGCCTATTGGCTCACAAATGCTGAAAAGTATGTTTACACATTATTAGCTAGATCTCACCTTTTAGTCTTTAGCACAATATAATTCATAATATTATCCTCTTCATTAAGTGCACTATCAGAAGATCATACATCGAGACATAAAGCCTTCCAACCTGCTGCTCGGAGACGATGGCCATATTAAGATCGCAGACTTTGGAGTCAGTAATGAGTTTGAGGGCAGCGACGCGCTGTTATCAAACAGTGCAGGAACACCAGCCTTCATGGCACCTGAGACTCTCACTGACCAGGAGCAGAGATTCAGCGGAAAGGTGAGGATGCCCTTAACATTTATGTTCATGTATAGGTTTAATAAAACATCTTAATGTGCTCATATATCATAATACAGTCACATGCAAATTACTCTCCAGTCAGATTACATGTTTTGTTCATTTTTTAAAGTGACAATAAATCAACAAAAAAATAAAACATCAAATAAAATGTGCCATAACTTTTTCACAGGCCACATTTTATGTTTTTTTTTTTCCAATATGTTAAATTCAGAAAATAAACATTTATTCATATTTTCACTTCCTCACTTTTAGTTTCACATTTTCAACAAAAACGTCGTTTAATCAGGGAGTAAAAACGTTTGCGTTTGACTGGACAATGCATGACGCAGCAAAGCCGTTAGAGCTTGACTGGTGACTGAAAGGCTGGTGTTACTAGTTTTTAGTACTTTTTTTCCCAATACTATCAAAATATTTAGGTGCTGTTTCCAAAACAAACAAATTTTGGCATATTTCATAAATCCTTTTCAACCTGTATTCAGGTGAATCCACTACAAAGACGAGATATTTAATGTTCAAACAGATAAACTTTTTTTGCAAATATTCACTCATTTTGAATTTGATGCCTGCAACATGTTCCAGAGAAGTTGGGACAGGGGCGTGTTTCCCACTGTGTTACATCACCTTTCCTTTAACACTCAATAAGCGTTTGGGAACTGAGGACTTCTTGCTTGATGTACAAACAAAGTTTCCAAAGTTAAATTGCAGTTTCTGAACTGTCCTGTCTTTCAGGCTTTAGACGTGTGGGCGATGGGAGTAACCTTATTCTGTTTTGTCTTTGGGAAGGTAAGTTATTTTCATACCGCGCCTGAAATGCTGGTGTTGCTGCTGTTAGATAACAAAACCTGTGGTCAGTGTAGCAAACGGAGATGTGAATACGAGTTCGACGTGTTTCCGCTGTTCTAACATGAATGTTTCTGTGTTTACTCAGTGTCCTTTTGTGGATGACTACATTTTAGCCCTGTACGAGAAAATAAGGAATATGCCAGCGATCTTTCCAGATATGTGAGTTACTACTGCAAATCCGGAAAATGAAGCATGCCAAATAAACAGGGGATTAGATGTAGCCTTAAGCTGTCTTTAACACTAATCTATTCCAGCATGGACTGTGAATGGCCTAATTCATGCTAATTACAGCCTCACCTCAGTGGTGCTTCCTTTCTCTGATGCTTATGTTGCTTTTCACAGAGCAGATGCTACACAGCCTTCTAACTGGCTCTGCTAGATTCAGAGTGTATTACGGCAACTGCACTATTGGCCTTTATATATTTGGCCTTCATACACTTCCAATCAATAGTTTGGACACACATGGGGTCCTTTCTGAATATTTTGGGGTTTTTGGGATAATATACCTGGGGTTGTTAGTTGCCAAGCTCTTATATCTAACACACTGACATTTTTATTAAGTAGTTATATTGTGACATTAGTATATCGCTGCTGTAAGAACAAAACCTAATATCTCCAAAACGGTCACTTTACAGGAGAGGGGGAAAACATGCTTTACTTTGAATGTAGGTCAATGGAGCCAGATGTTTTCCCCAACTCAATTTAGGTCATTTCTTTTGCGTCATTCATCATGAAATTTGCATAAAATTTAAAGGGCAACAGACATTTTCAAAATATGTCAAAAACTGAAAAACAACAAAAATGGAGATGAAGTATGAGGTTTTATTACTCATAATTGAGTAATGCAACTCATGAAAACAATTCTTGTATTTGTGACTGTAACAACTTTAGTGATGGGTGGAGGAAGGATGCCGGGGGCAGGTGTGAGGACGGAGAACCTTTTATTAGGATTTATACACAAACCACTTGGCTTTTCAGCCCACAAAGTAAGACAAGATGTTCGCTGGGACGTTTCAGTCCTTCCTTTCTCTTTCTAGCTCAGTTCAGCTCAGCTCAGTTCAGCTCAGTTCAGCTCAGCTCAGCTCAGCTCAGTTCAGCTCAGCTCAGCTCAGCTCAGCTCAGTTCAGCTCAGCTCAGCTCAGCTCAGCTCAGCTCAGCTCAGCTCAGCTCAGCTCGGCTCGGTTCGGTTCGGTTCGGCTCGGCTCGGCTCGGCTCGGCTCGGCTCGGCTCGACTCAGCTCGACTCATCTCAGCTCAGCTCAGCTCAGCTCGGCTCAGCTCGACTCAGCTCGACTCAGCTCAGCTCAACTCAGCTCAGCTCAGCTCGACTCAGCTCAGCTCGACTCAGCTCAGCTCAGCTCGACTCAGCTCAGCTCGACTCTCACACCCCCACAGGTCTCCTTCTCTCTCTGGGCTCTGGCACCTACTGAGGAAAGAGATGACTATAAGTAGGCTGGCAGAAACATGATGCACATCATCAGCTACTAAGCCCGCTGATTCTACGTCCTGTATTCGACGCTTGGCCACGCCCCCTTCTCCCCAGTAAACTTATCTAAAAAAAATTTAAATAAAAAGGGATAAGACAAAGGAGAGTGGGAGGGTCACAAAATATGGTTTTTGGTATGCGTAAACAGGGCTTATGTGTTTCACTTCTTTGTAGAAATCAAACATGTTAATAACAGACTGCATTGTTTGTGCAGGCCTCTTATAAGCGAGGAGCTGAGGGAACTAATCACCAGAATGCTGGACAAAGTTCCTGAAACAAGGATCACCATTTCAGAAATAAAGGTAGGGCTGCAGAAGTGCTTGACGATCAGTCAGCAGGCCTGGATCATCAAGCGATGGGCCCCTGGGCACCAGTGTTTGGTGGGCCTTTACCTGGCTACATTTTTGAGTTGTAAATGATTTTGAGATGATATTCCACAGCATGTTAAAGACAGACTATGCAGCACGTCACCACTATGAACGCTTCCCCCCAATTATGACCAAACAGTAATTAATTAGAACACAGGTTAACATAAACTCAACAACCAGGGCAGCATTTCCCACTAAATCATTCATCATGTCTTCACAAGCAAAACATTGGCCCCAGTGAAGACGACATAAATTACGACTGGACAGCTGAAATGTGCATAAAGACAAAAAAAGCAACAAACTAAAAAAAACAAAAACTATTGAGCAGACTAGCTGAGATATACTTTATAGCATTTAGACAAATGAGCAACTTCTTCTCTGCTGGAGTTTCAGGCTTTTACTGGTCCCTCAGGTACAACCCCAATTCCAGTGAAGTTGGGACGTTGTGTAAAACATAAATAAAAACAGAAAACGATGATTTGCAAATCCTTTTCAACCTACATTCAACTGAATCCACTACAAAGACGAGATATTTAATGTTCAAACTGATAAACTTTGTTTTTTGCAAATATTCACTCATTTTGAATTTGATGCCTGCAACACGTTCCAGAGAAGTTGGGACAGGGCCGTGCTTCCCACTGAGTTACATCACCTTTCCTTTAACACTCAATAAGCGTTTGGGAACTGAGGACACTGATTGTTGAAGCTTTGTAGGTGGAATTCTTTCCCATTCCTGCTTGATGTCCAGCTTCAGCTGCTCAGCAGTCCGGGGGTCTCCGCTGTCGTATTTTGAGCTTCATAATGCGCCGCACATTTTCAATGGGAGACAGTCTGGACTGCAGGCAGGCCAGTCTAGTACCCGCACTCTTTTACTACGAAGCCACGCTGTTGGAACACGTGCAGAATGTGGCTCGGCATCGTCTCGCTGAAATAAGCAGGACGTCCCTGAAAAAGACGCTGCTTGGATGGCAGCAGATGTTCCTCCAAAACCTGCATGTACCTTTCAGCATTAATGGGGCCTTCACAGATGTGCAGGTTACCCCTGCCATGGGCACTAACACCCCCCACACCATCAGAGATGCTGGCTTTTGAACTTTGTGCTGAAAACAATCCGGACAGTCCTTTTCCTCTTTGGCCCGGAGGACACGACGTCCATGATTTCCAGAAACAGTGTGAAATGTGGACGCGTCAGACCACAGGACACTTTTCCACTCTGCGTCAGTCCATCTCAGATGAGCTCGGGCCCAGAGAAGCCGGCGGCGTTTCTGGGTGGTGTTGATATCTGGCTTCGCTTTGCATGGCAGAGTTTTAACCTGCACTTGTAGATGGAGCGACGAACTGAGTTCACTGACAGTGGTTTTCCGAAGTGTTCCTGAGCCCATGTGGGAATATCCATTACAGAATGATGTGGGTTTAATGCAGCGCCGCCTGAGGGGTCAAAGGTGTTGCAGGCATCAAATTCAAAATGAGGGAATATTTGCAAAAAACAATAAAGTTTATCCGTTTGAACATTAAATATCTCGCCTTTGTAGTGGATTCAATTGAATGTAGGTTGAAAAGGATTTGCAAATCATCGTATTCTGTTTTTATTTCTGTTTTACACAACGTCCCAACTTCACTGGAATTGGGGTTGTACATCCCTTAAATACCTGGAGCTTCAAATTCAAAGTACATTCACAGGAACACTTGCTCAGTTCTAAAAACCTGAAAGCTTGAGCGAATTAAATCACGCACCACAAATCACACAGGATGTCTACCTGCACTGGAAATGTCAAAACGTAAACAAACCACACACCTATCAAAAGTTGGCAGCTTTACTGACCACGATAAAGCTTCCAAAACAGCTGTTTAGATTTATAATCACTCAGTCACTCGCCAGGGTCCCCCTAACGGCTTAGCCCCTGGGCGCATGCCTATAAACCCCGCTGGATGATCCAGGCCTGGCAGTCAGTGAGCTAATGCGTAGTTTTAAGCTTTACAGGGTGTAAAAGTTAGATTTCTTGTTCTCTCTGTGGATCTTCCTGTGGTTTTGGTAGCTGCACCCATGGGTGACACTGAATGGTTTGGAGCCGCTGCCCCTGGAGGAGGAGCACTGCACGGTGGTGGAGGTTACAGAGGAGGAGGTCCAGAACTCCGTCAAGCTCATCCCCAGCCTGTCTACTGTGGTACGCACCATTAATTTACCCTGTCTCATTCACATTCTGCACGTTTTAATACACAATTGCCGTTTATTTGCTGAATTTAACAGATATAACAGAAATCATATAGGTGCACTTTAAATGTATACAGTTACTAAACGCAGCTCATCTCCTGTGGCATTAATTGTTCAGCCCTCTTGAACCCTTTCCATCGATGGAAAACGACCACCAAAGGACCACCTCTGAACTGATATTGTTTGGATGGTGGATCATTCTCAGCACTGCAGTGACACACACTTATGTGGTGGTGATGTGTTAGTATATGTTAGTGTGTGTTGCGCTTGTACGAGTGGATAAGACACAGCAGTGCTGGCTGGAGTTTTTAAGCACTGTCTTCATTTGCTGTCCATTCCGTTAGACACGCAATTTTGCATGCAAAGTTATATTTGTATATATATATATAACATGTTGTACATCTCCTGTAATTCTATATTTATTTAAAAAATACATTATATATATGTATGTATACACTCACCAGCTGTTCAGTTGCTTGTTAACACAAATAGCTAATCAGCCAATCACACGGCCGCAACTCAGTGCATTTAGGCCTGTAGAGGTGGTCAAGACGACCTGCTGAAGTGCAGACCGAGCATCAGAACGGGGAAGAAAGGGGATTTAAGGGGCTTTGAACGTGGCGTGGTTGTTGGTGCCAGACGGGCTGGTCTGAGTATTTCAGAAACTGCTGATCTGCTGGGATTTTCACACACAACCATCTCTAGGGTTCACAGAGAACGGTCAGAAAAAGAGGAAATATCCAGTGAGCGGTCAGTTGTGTGGACGAAAATGCCTTGTTGGTGTGAGAGGTCAGAGGAGAATGGGCAGACTGGTTCCAGATGATAGAAAGACAGCAGGAACTCAAATAACCAACCAGAATCTCTGAGGAACGTTTCCAACACCTTGTTGAAAGTCTGACACGAAGAATTGAGACAGTTCTGAAGGCAAAAGGGGGTCCAACCTTTTACTAGCAGGGTGGACCTAATAAAGTGGCCGGTGAGTGTATACACCCAAAGAATAGAAGTACAAGCATTTCTTATTTCTCTACTCCTCAGATCCTGGTGAAGTCCATGCTGAGAAAACGCTCTTTTGGGAACCCCTTCGACTTCCTGAGCCGCAGGCAGGGCAGGTCCATGTCTGCCCCAGGAAACCTTATATCGTACGTTTTGAATGGACTGGGCACACATTCCTTACGTACTCCAGCTAACACATCAGTGCTGACCCTGTCTTTTCTCTGGTTATTGTTCACAGCGACACGTCGTTGTTCCGCGCCTCTGTGAACATTCACCCATCATTAAGGTAACATTATGATACCTCTTTGATTCTTGCCAATCCCTTATGTGACCTCATCGCTGAGGTGGTTTCCCCTCACATAATGAAGCGTTCAAGACTTTCTTTAAATGCATAGATTGACTAAATAAGACACTGTGAACTGCTGCTCAGTGAGTTTCTATGTATTCTATGTATGCAGTAATCACCCTGTTTTTATTTTAAGTTGGCTTGGAAAACAATAGGAAATGAATGGCGGAATGTTCAGGACATTCAAGGGTGGCAGTAAATTTAAGGTAGCACTGAATTTAAGGTAGCAGTGCATTTCAGGTAGCAACAAATTTAAGGAGGCATTGGATTTAAGATATCAGTGGCATTAAGGGAGCGGTGGTTTTAAGTCAGCAGTGTATTTAAGGTGGCAGTGAATGTAAGGTATCAGTTAATTTAAAGCGGCAGTGAATTTAAAGAGAAAGTGAAAGAGGACGGCACATGCCTGAATGCACAGCCCCTACAATGAGAGAGGCTGGTAGCCCTGTTATACTCTGGAGGGTGTTCTGCTGGCATTGTTTGGGTCCACTTATCCCCTTAGAAGGAAGACTAACTGCAAATATGAAGTTATTCTAACTGAACTCCTGTGACAATTTATGGACAATCATCTGATCAAACTGCCATTTGAATGAATATCTTTTGGAAATACGGCGTTCCATCTCTCCAGTACCAGAGACTTGTTGATTCTATGCCAAGGTGTACTGAAGCCCTGATGGTGGTCCAATATCATACTATGGTTTTTCCTTAATTTGCCACCTGTCTCTAGGTGCACTTTTGGTATATACACACACACACACACACACACACACACACACACACACATATATATATATATAGTTGTTGCTGACTGTAAGCCATGTCTTGCTGAAAAATGTGTGGGTAGGATTGTGGTACATTGATCTAACACCAGTGACTTATTGCACTGTATTACATCTTATCATTGCATTTCTAACATAACAGGCCTTGTTTCCCTCTACAGCAGAGCGAGTGATGGGAGTAGAGAAGGAGAACTGGAGGACCTTTATGAGGATGAAGATATGTGAATATGTAACTGCTTTGCCTTTGCCATTGATGAATTCTGTATGTTTTTGCACAACTAGATAGCAGAAAGTATGCATCCAATAGTTTATATTGATTTAATGTGCATTTTCAGTTCAAACTTTTACCAGAGCAACACATTGTTACACAATATGAAAATAGAATTTGTATATGTATATGTATATGTATTTGTATATGTATATGTATTTGTATATGTATAAAAGGAGACATATTTTGAGCCTGCAAACCGCTGCATTGGCCCCTTATCAGCAAACAGGATCCCAAAGAGCTTTAGTGTTGGTCAGTTAAAGTGCAAAGCACACATCGCCGCTTTCTGAGTGCCAAGAGTAGAGATTATTAATGTCTCATTAAGAGATAATTACAGAGGAGTGATTATTAATTGCATAAATATAGGTTAAGATCAGAGCACATACTTGAAAACTTACAGTGCTAGACGTTTTAATATGTCCATCTAATTAGTAATAACATTGTGTCAGGTTAGATGTTTGTATATCACGTTGTTTTTAAGGTTATTTACCATCTTACTGCACTGCTGCTGTGATCTCTTTGATCTTCTATAGACTACACATTGCCCACAAACTGATTGCATAGTTGGCTGAATGTTCTGTAGAAAAACAATAAATATTTTTGTTACTTTTTGCTTCAGATAAAATAAATGAATGTTTCTAATATTCGATGCCCATCTTATTTATATACATTTTGTATATTTCATTTGTTTGATATGTACAGAGTAATTCATTTTCTGGCCCTCTGTGCAGGTACACAGTATGAGATACCTGTACAACAGTGACCGCTTGTGGTCACTCTGGGAGTAGCATCATTCAGAGTTGCTCTTTCCTCTGTTCGGATGGTTATTGTTCACAGAAACACTAACAGAGCGGATTTCTGAGAGGCTGAGAGTGGAAGTGGTCACTTTTCCTGTCCAGTTTTGAAAACATAGCTTTGCCGTCATGAATGTATCTTAAAGACCTGGTATTAGTAAAATATTAAGCGAACTACCTCAGAAACTAAGAACTACCAAAACTGCTCCTGCTTAAAAATCCAACTTAGACCAGCTTTTGTTTGTAGCTGGTTTCACATGGTCCAAGCTGGTCTTTGGTGGTCTTGTAGGTTGACAAGCTGGACATCTAGCTGCCCTTGATGAAAACATAACTGTGCTATTCAACCAGCTTATTTGGTTGGCCAGCATAAGGTATGCTTTTTTGTTTGAGTCATACAGGTCAAACAACTTGGTCATGCTGGTCATGCTGGTAAGTAAAAACCACATCCTTACATGTTTCTTGTATTTGACTTTTTTCCTTGAGCTTCCCTGCTTTGGTGTTTTGTGTGTCAAAAACAGTTGTCATTAATTTTGATGTGACCATTTCCCAGCATCTTTTTACCCTCCTTAGAATAAAACAGCCTGTTTTTGTTATTGATCTGTTTAATGATGTCGGTTCTGATTGGCTGAGCTGTCAGTTTATAACAATTTTCAACATAACAGGTTTTTGAAATTAATTAGCTTTGGCATAATCATAAAACACACACACACACACAAACACACACATTTTCTAAGCTGCTTCTCCCTCAGGGTTGCGGGGGGGTGCTGGAGCCTATCCCAGCGGTCATAAGGCGGAAGGCAGGATACACCCCGAAAATCATAATATAGAATTAATATTTATTTTATGTGTATTTCTTATAAATTCACTCCCACCAACTTTTAACTTGAATAAGGGAATTCCTGAAAGTCTTCTGTAATACATTTCAGCACAAAGCCCTTCCCTTATCACATGGACACCACTTTTTTATCTTCTTTTTAGCACTTTTAAACCCGTTACACTGCTGTGAGATGTGTGCACCGGAGAATGAGGCGTTACTGGTCAATGGCATTTACAGGCTTCTTATTCATCTTTATATGTTAATATACACTCACCGGCCACTTTATTAGGTACCCCTTGCTATTAAAAGGCTGGACCCCCTTTCGCCTTCAGAACTGTCTTAATTCTTCGTGCCAGACTTTCAACAAGGTGTTGGAAACGTTCCTCAGAGATTCTGGTTGGTTATTTGAGTTCCTGCTGTCTTTCTATCATCTGGAACCAGTCTGCCCATTCTCCTCTGACCTCTCACATCAACAAGGCATTTTCGTCCACACAACTGACCGCTCACTGGATATTTCCTCTTTTTCGGACCGTTCTCTGTGAACCCTAGAGATGGTTGTGTGTGAAAATCCCAGCAGATCAGCAGTTTCTGAAATACTCAGACCAGCCCGTCTGGCACCAACAACCACGCCACGTTCAAAGCCCCTTAAATCCCCTTTCTTCCCCGTTCTGATGCTCGGCCTGCACTTCAGCAAGTCGTCTTGACCACCTCTACAGGCCTAAATGCACTGAGCTGCAGCCGTGTGATTGGCTGATTAGCTATTTGTGTTAACAAGCACAATTAAAGTGGCCGGTGAGTGTATGTCCGAAGAATGACTTATTATAGAAACTTTATGGGAGAAGGAAAAGTGTTTTTAACTTTAGGAATATAAAGCGACTTTCCCTGCTGAAAAAACAGCTTAGACTGGCAAGGATACAAGGAAGCTGGTCTAGTGCTGGTTTGATGTTGGTTCAGTTGGTCATCCATCATAGTTGTGCTGGTTGACCAACATACCAGCAGCCAGAACACAATATATGCTGGTTTTGCAAGTGGCCAGCCATGCTGGTCTGTGCTGGTTTTCTAAAAGGGTTGTCAAGTCATTTTGGGTCATTTCTAATAAAACGTTCACTGTTAAGGGCAGCTGGCACTTTCAGAAGCTGTGAGTAAAACCAAAGAATTTGAGTTATGATGTTTTGATGTAACTGTATGAAAACATCTCTGATAATTCTCTTAGGAGATGCAGTTGTTTCCCTCAACCAACCTTTCTTTCGTTCATTTCTTTCATTCAACAGCCCAAACAGATGATTCGCCTTCTCAGTGCTTGTGTTCTGGTTGAATGGTTATCTAAGAGAACACTCACTCTCAGACTCTTACTCACTCTTACTAAAAGCTGTGGTCTGTACCCCGAAAGGAAAGCTGAATCTGCTATTGTCCAGCCGTGAGACTGACAGTCCCTTCACGAATGCATTTAATTATCCACTCTGTGTGTCTTTGTGCTCTGCGCTATGACAGAAAGGCCCGTTTCTCCGTGGAGAATAAGTGAGAGCTGATGTTACTGTGGCAACAGTTGCCACGCAACGAGGTGACGGCATATTGTTTGGTGTGTTTTGGAATTCACTCCGAACTACGTTACCTTTCATTATAGTCCATTATCTGCGGGCTATGCTGGAAAACCACAGCCTAACAGACAAAACCACAGGCTAAAAGACACAATCA
The DNA here is from genome assembly GCF_015220715.1 of Pygocentrus nattereri. NCBI lineage: Eukaryota > Metazoa > Chordata > Actinopteri > Characiformes > Serrasalmidae > Pygocentrus > Pygocentrus nattereri. The sequence continues at coordinate 40,114,823 of NC_051227.1, read as the reverse complement.
CAGGCTAAAAGCTATTTTTATTTCATTATCTATGTAATCAGGTTCATTAACATTTTGTTTTCTAGTGTGACTGAGGGGCCACTATTTACCCAGTTTACTCAATCTAGGGCTGGACGCTTTGTTCAGTTCAACATCACAATACTTCAAGACATCTTCATGATATCTAGAGTTTCTCTGAAGTTTGAAAAAAGAGGGAACAAAAACAAGAGACAGTAGTGCCGCATTTTTAAAAAATGCTATAATTTACTATAATAAAAAATAATTACAGTGATTTTTCTGCAGAGTTTCACATACAACGCAAATGAAACAAAATTAAATTATTTTGGCTCTCTTTGTGAAACATGCAGTCTTTCAGTGCTCTATAAATACTGAGATATCCACAAAATGCTTAGAAAAACATGTGACACAATGTGACTTAAGTGTCACATTGCCCACTCCTAACTCCTTTTTTTGCTATTCATTTACACTATATGGCCAAAAGTATGTGAACACCTATACATTGCACCCATATAAGATTGTTGGACATCCCATTCTGAAACAGTGGGCATTAATAAGGCTTCCCTACTAATTACACAGCTTTCCAAAGCACTACAGCTGTATGGAATTGTTTTTCTGAAAAATGTAACTCACTGGGAAGACGGGTCAAGAATTCTCATAATAAATTCTCTGATATGCTGGCTAACGATCTGAAATTGAAGCATAAATTAATGCATACAAAGCAAGGGAAGGCTAAAAAAGATGTCAAAGAACTTCCAGTTGCAATTTCCACTGTCCATAATGTCCATAAAGAAAACGCTCAGAAAGAGCTACTTATATGCTAACCAGAAATGCAAAGCAAAACCCCCACGTGACAGAAAACCACAGGGGGCTTTAGGTGACAGGAATAGTGGTGCACCATTCTACAGTGCAGCGGTGTTGACTTTATTAAAAAAGTCAACATCTGAAGTAGAGAAAACAACATCTAGATAAGCCATATGAATTTTAAAAACAAGTGCAGTGGACCATGCTGAGATGACTTGATTTATCAGTCTACTCAGGCTTTAGCAGAGCTCAGTAACGCTGAGATTAATAACCGATCACATTGATTTATCAGTCTACTCAGACTTTAGCAGAGCTCAGTAACACTGAGATTAATAACTGATCACATTGATTTATCAGTCTACTCAGGCTTTAGCAGAGCTCAGTAACACTGAGATTAATAACTGATCACATTGATTTATCAGTCTACTCAGGCTTTAGCAGAGCTCAGTAACGCTGAGATTAATAACCGATCACATTGATTTATCAGTCTACTCAGACTTTAGCAGAGCTCAGTAACACTGAGATTAATAACCGATCACATTGATTTATCAGTCTACTCAGGCTTTAGCAGAGCTCAGTAACGCTGAGATTAATAACCGATCACATTGATTTATCAGTCTACTCAGGCTTTAGCAGAGCTCAGTAACACTGAGATTAATAACTGATCACATTGATTTATCAGTCTACTCAGGCTTTAGCAGAGCTCAGTAACGCTGAGATTAATAACCGATCACATTGATTTATCAGTCTACTCAGGCTTTAGCAGAGCTCAGTAACGCTGAGATTAATAACCGATCACATTGATTTATCAGTCTACTCAGGCTTTAGCAGAGCTCAGTAACGCTGAGATTAATAACCGATCACATTGATTTATCAGTCTACTCAGGCTTTAGCAGAGCTCAGTAACGCTGAGATTAATAACTGATCACATTGATTTATCAGTCTACTCAGGCTTTAGCAGAGCTCAGTAACACTGAGATTAATAACCGATCACATTGATTTATCAGTCTACTCAGGCTTTAGCAGAGCTCAGTAACGCTGAGATTAATAACCGATCACATTGATTTATCAGTCTACTCAGGCTTTAGCAGAGCTCAGTAACACTGAGATTAATAACCGATCACATTGATTTATCAGTCTACTCAGGCTTTAGCAGAGCTCAGTAACACTGAGATTAATAACCGATCACATTGATTTATCAGTCTACTCAGGCTTTAGCAGAGCTCAGTAACACTGAGATTAATAACTGATCACATTGATTTATCAGTCTACTCAGACTTTAGCAGAGCTCAGTAACACTGAGATTAATAACCGATCACATTGATTTATCAGTCTACTCAGGCTTTAGCAGAGCTCAGTAACGCTGAGATTAATAACTGATCACATTGATTTATCAGTCTACTCAGGCTTTAGCAGAGCTCAGTAACACTGAGATTAATAACTGATCACATTGATTTATCAGTCTACTCAGACTTTAGCAGAGCTCAGTAACGCTGAGATTAATAACCGATCACATTGATTTATCAGTCTACTCAGGCTTTAGCAGAGCTCAGTAACACTGAGATTAATAACCGATCACATTGATTTATCAGTCTACTCAGGCTTTAGCAGAGCTCAGTAACACTAAGATTAATAACTGATCACATTGATTTATCAGTCTACTCAGGCTTTAGCAGAGCTCAGTAACACTGAGATTAATAACCGATCACATTGATTTATCAGTCTACTCAGGCTTTAGCAGAGCTCAGTAACACTGAGATTAATAACCGATCACATTGATTTATCAGTCTACTCAGGCTTTAGCAGAGCTCAGTAACGCTGAGATTAATAACCGATCACATTGATTTATCAGTCTACTCAGGCTTTAGCAGAGCTCAGTAACGCTGAGATTAATAACTGATCACATTGATTTATCAGTCTACTCAGGCTTTAGCAGAGCTCAGTAACGCTGAGATTAATAACTGATCACATTGATTTATCAGTCTACTCAGGCTTTAGCAGAGCTCAGTAACGCTGAGATTAATAACCGATCACATTGATTTATCAGTCTACTCAGGCTTTAGCAGAGCTCAGTAACGCTGAGATTAATAACCGATCACATTGATTTATCAGTCTACTCAGGCTTTAGCAGAGCTCAGTAACACTGAGATTAATAACCAATCACATTGATTTATCAGTCTACTCAGGCTTTAGCAGAGCTCAGTAACACTGAGATTAATAACTGATCACATTGATTTATCAGTCTACTCAGGCTTTAGCAGAGCTCAGTAACACTGAGATTAATAACTTATCATCACAAATTTGTTTCTGGAAGAACGGTCAAAAATTCCCATCAACACACTCCTAACCCTTTGTGGAAAGCCGTCCGACAAGAGTTGAAGCTGTTATAGCTGCAAAGGGTGGGCCGACATCATATTGAATTAAGAATGGGACATCACTCAAGTTAATATGCGTGTGAAGCCAGATGAGCGATTACTTACAGTGAACAGAAGATGGGTAAAGGAGAACGAAAAGTTAGCGCAAACCGCCTGTATGGCCACATAATATTACATAAACTGCTCCTCTATGCTGTTTATAGTGTGTTGCATCATTTAAACCTCTGCTAAGGACCCTGAAGAAACCTCAGAGGACAGATTAGTCAAATCTCAAATGGTAGACAGGCCAGTATTAAGCTGTAAAAGCAATTCAGCATCTTCATTACATTATTGTTCAACTGCTTAAAAACTAGGGCCCACCAGCAGGCCCAAAGTTTTATCATATTCTTCTATACCCTAAAAATAGCTCCACCCGATTGCTCTGAAGCCCCTGTAGTAACCGAATAACAAGGCCTGGTATGTAACAGTCCTGCGATGTTAAGAAAGAGCAGGTCTGTAAACAGAATGGAGCTGAAGTGTGTTTACCTACACGGCAGTAGCCACTATGTGCCGTAATCTTGGCTATGCTACCTCCTACATATTCCCTCATGTTCAATGTCTCCCCCTAATGTACCAAACGTTTGGCATGTGTAAAAATATATCCAGACAGTGACTCAGCTTACATTCATGAATGTTCTCTACACACATGACTGGACTGTCCTCTAAAGCTTTTAATGCACAACAGCAGCATTCATACTCGACTCAAAGGCCTGCCAGGCCTGATGTCCCATTACTGAAATACTCCCAACCCGTGCAGTTATTCAGAGGACATCCTGCACGCTGCCCTGGGGGGACACTGTGCCTTCTTTTGAAACGTGAATTTCTCAGAAGTAAGAAAAAAAACCCTGCAAAGGTTTTGTTACCGTAAAATGGCTATGTATATATGTATGTATATATGTATGTATATGTGCATGTATATATATTTGTGTGTACAATGCTGTCTATATTTTGCAACACTCTGTTCACAAAGGTGTCCTCCTTGGTATGCTTAGCAGATTTGCCTGAGATACAGTACTGTCCACACATCAGAGACCCCCCCAGCCCACTTCATTTATTTAGTTTCTAGCCAAGACCATTATAAGTGAAGCTATGCTATTCATTTCTAGTATTAGGAAAAAATAGCTATAGAAAATATAAAAGTAGCTATATATATATATATATATATATATATATATATTTACTTTTATATATACTTTTATAGAACAAATTGAATAATTCATTCAATTTGTTCTCAGAATAAACATTCATTTGTTGAAGAAAAATAAAACTCTGAATGTTCATTTTTATTAATACTGTATTAAAAGGGTTTTGGAGATGCTGAGATAAATACATAGGCTGCATTTCTACAGCTGCTGTTGGACTGCATTAGCTCTTCTGCTGACTGCAGTCTGTTCTGTGATACTGAACAGACACTGACACTGAGACTGTTGACAGTCAATTGAGCTATGACCATCTTTTCTCGCGACTTCCAGGCTAGTGGTGTCTCCTCATCGGTCATTCTAGATCTTTCTAAAAATATCCAGCTGGAGGTAGCGGAGGGGAAAGAGAAGCATTTATAAGGCCCATCGCCAACAAGAGTTCCACTTGTCCTTGCAGGAGCAAAGTGGTTGACCACTCCGCAATGGCTGAGAGACAGATTCCCTTCACAACGCTGCGCCAGCCTAGCTGGGATCCTTTCCATGACTGGCAGCACAGCAGCCGGATCTTTGACCAGGCCTTCGGGATGCCAGTCTTGCCGGAGGAGCTCTTCTGTTGGCCCGGAAGCCACTGGGCAGGTTATCTCCGTCCCCCAGGCTCCATGATGGACGCTGGACTCTTCCCCCAAAACCCATTTGCACGCACGTTGGCCCGCCAGCTCAGTGGAGGCCTGGCTGATGTGAAGCAAAGCCAAGACCAATGGAAGGTCAGCATGGATGTCAATCAGTTCACCCCCGAGGAACTGACGGTCAAAACCAAGGATGGAATGGTGGAAATCACTGGTAAGTGTGAACACTATTGTTCAAAAGTTGGGAATCAGTGTTTAATGTAAAACTGTTTTTCGTTTAGATGCATTATAAAAGGATTCTTATGCGGCAACAGTACTTCAGATATAAAATCAGACATAAAATAACAAAAATTATTTATAACAAGTGATTCCAAAGTTTTGAATGTTAACCTATTGATTGTGTCCGAATAAGAAATAACAAGACTTGACTCAAAAGGCCCATATCACTCACTCACTCACTCACTGACTCGCTCGCTCGCTCGCTCACTCGCTCACTCACTCACTCACTCACTCACTCACTCGTTCACTCGCTCACTCACTCGCTCGTTCACTCACTCACTCACTCGCTCGTTCACTCGCTCACTCGCTTGCTCTCTCACTCACTCACTCGCTCGCTCGCTCACTCACTCACTCGCTCACTCACTCGCTCGCTCTCTCACTCACTCGCTCGCTCACTCACTCGCTCACTCACTCACTCGCTCACTCACTCACTCGCTCACTCACTCGTTCACTCACTCGTTCACTCACTCACTCACTCACTCACTCACTCACTCACTCACTCACTCATCATCTTAGCTGCTCTATCTCTATCTAAGCCTATCTCAGCGCTCACTTGGTGGAAGGCAGGACACGTCGCTAGTCCATCATAAAATGACCCATATCATGGAAAACTTAATTTTCTTTAGTTTTTTTAAATAAAAGTTTCAAAACATGCTATTCGCTCCAATCGTGGAAACTAAGCTGTTCAAAACAGTCCATTTTTAATCTGCTGTTTTTGTGATGTTTCAAAAGTCTGTTTAGTCTATAGCAGATTAGCTCCACCCGTGCACTCTGAAGTTATAAGGAGTGTTTCAGCCTGGACTGCTTCTTGAATGAAGCACAGTGAGGCAGTCAATCCAAACAGAGCTCATTTACTCATCAGGCTCACAGGCCCAGCGACAAAAACAGCCTGTTTTGTTGTAAAGCAGGAAGAAAGTTTGGGAAATTCTGATTGTGTTCAGTGTCTGGGCCTAGATGAATATCAGAGCTAGACGTATGCAGGACATGAAACAAAGCTGAAGAAACTGACCAGAACAAACAGACTATAACTCTGTTAATTTGACTAATCAGTGCTTTTCATTCCATGTCCCAAAATTGCCAAGGCAGAAGAAACAAACTGTCCCTCAGGTGGAGAGTAAACAAACACTAGTGAGAGAAAGTCTTTCGCCCAGTGTTCACTGTGATTTAGATGTGATGGACGTCTGTGATAGATATAGATGTGTTTTTATCATCAGGCAAACATGAGGAGCGCAGAGACGAGCATGGATACGTGTCCAGAAGCTTCACCAGGAAATATACGTAAGTTACAATAGCATCACATTAAGGAGATAACTCTGACCGCTCAGTAGGACTGTCAGTGATGAGACAGAAACGACATTAAGCTTTTCTCCCACTGCACAGTCTCCCTCCTGGAGTGGACGCTGAGAAGGTCACCTCCTCCCTCTCTCCTGACGGCGTGCTGAACATTGAGGCTCCTCTGCCTAAGCCTGCACTTCAGGGTGCCGAAAAATTCATCCCTGTGTCTCAAGCCAAGAAATAAACACAAGAATTAGCCTCTCCATTAAGAACATAATCATCACAACAGCGGTGGTGATGCTGATGATACTTTGAAATAACCCATTAATTTTTGTTATTCAAAAGCCTGTAAATAATAAAATGTGTTATATTTAAATGAAGACTCTTACCAAAAATCTGTGTTTTAATATATTTTTTAAATTTTATGTTATTTCTATTTTTAGTTTATTCGCTATTTGAACGTTAACAGTTTTAATGAGAATCTTTGGCAAAAATCACAGATTACAATTAAACAATACTGAGTAACACAACATCTTTTGAAAACTTCGTCACCAGTCATTTTAATGAATGAGTCCAAAATGAACGGGTTACCATGGAACAATTGAGCAAAGTCATAGTTTGTAAACACAAACATTTTTATACTGAAGAACGCATTGATTTTCTGAACACAGAACAGCACAAAACATTTAAACATCGCTGCTATATTTTTGTGCTCTTTTGTTCTCCCTTTATAGGGCTTTATAAAGGTGCCTGTGTATGTTCAAGACATCAGTGAACCACTTCACTCAGCCAATGAGCTGCTCCGTCTACCAAACAGTAATGCCAACCAATCAACACTCAGTAGCAGTGATGCCAACCAGTCAGCTCTCAGTAACAGTAATGCCAACCAATCAGCTCTCAGTAGCAGTAACACAAACCAATCAGCACTCAGTAGCAGTAATGCCAACCAATCAGCTCTCAGTAGCAGTAACTCTAACCAATCAGCTCTCAGTAGCAGTGACACTAACCAATCAGCTGTCAGTAGCAGTAATGTCAACCAATCAGCTCTCAGTAGCAGTAAAGCTAACCAATCAGATCTCAGTAGCAGTAACACTAACCAATCAGCTCTCAGTAGCAGTGACACTAACCAATCAGCTCTCAGTAGCAGTGACACTAACCAATCAGCTGTCAGTAGCAGTAATGTCAACCAATCAGCTCTCAGTAGCAGTAACACTAACCAATCAGCTCTCAGTAGCAGTAACACTAACCAATCAGCTCTCAGTAGCAGTAACGCTAACCAATCAGATCTCAGTAGCAGTAACACTAACCAATCAGCACTCAGTAGCAGTGACACTAACCAATCAGCTCTCACTAGCAGTAACACTAACCAATCAGCTCTCAGTAGCAGTAACACTAACCAATCAGCTCTCAGTAGCAGTAACTCTAACCAATCAGCTCTCAGTAGCAGTAACTCTAACCAATTAGCTCTCAGTAGCAGTAACACTAACCAATCAGCTCAACTCTAACCAATCAGCTCTCAGTAGCAGTAACTCTAACCAATCAGCTCTCAGTAGCAGTAACTCTAACCAATTAGCTCTCAGTAGCATTAACGCTAACCAATCAACACTCAGTAGCAGTAATGTCAACCAATCAGCTCTCAGTAGCAGTAACACTAAACAATCAGCTCTCAGTAGCAGTAACACTAACCAATCAGCTGTCAGTAGCAGTAAGACTAACCAATCAGCTCTCAGTAGCAGTATCGCTAACCAATCAACACTCAGTAGCAGTAATGTCAACCAATCAGCTCTCAGTAGCAGTAACGCTAACCAATCAGCTCTCAGTAGCAGTAACACTAACCAATCAGCTCTCAGTAGCAGTAACACTAACCAATCAGCTCTCAGTAGCAGTAACGCCAACCAATCAGCTCTCAGTAGCAGTAACACTAACCAATCAGCTCTCAGTAGCAGTAACACTAACCAATCAGCTCTCAGTAGCAGTAACTCTAACCAATCAGCTCTCAGTAGCAGTAACACTAACCAATCAGCTCAACTCTAACCAATCAGCTCTCAGTAGCAGTGACACTAACCAATCAGCTCTCAGTAGCAGTAACACTAACCAATCAGCTCTCAGTAGCAGTAACGCCAACCAATCAGCTCTCAGTAGCAGTAACACTAACCAATCAGCTCTCAGTAGCAGTAACACTAACCAATCAGCTCTCAGTAGCAGTAACACTAACCAATCAGCTCTCAGTAGCAGTAACGCCAACCAATCAGCTCTCAGTAGCAGTAACACTAACCAATCAGCTCTCAGTAGCAGTAACGCTAACCAATCAGCTCTCAGTAGCAGTAACGCTAACCAATCAGCTCTCAGTAGCAGTAACACTAACCAATCAGCTCTCAGTAGCAGTAACGCCAACCAATCAGCTCTCAGTAGCAGTAACACTAACCAATCAGCTCTCAGTAGCAGTAACACTAACCAATCAGCTCTCAGTAGCAGTAACGCCAACCAATCAGCTCTCAGTAGCAGTAACACTAACCAATCAGCTCTCAGTAGCAGTAACACTAACCAATCAGCTCTCAGTAGCAGTAACGCTAACCAATCAGCTCTCAGTAGCAGTAACGCTAACCAATCAGCTCTCAGTAGCAGTAACACTAACCAATCAGCTCTCAGTAGCAGTAACACTAACCAATCAGCTCTCAGTAGCAGTAACGCTAACCAATCAGCTCTCAGTAGCAATAATGCTAGCATCCTACTACCCAACACTCTTTGCTGTATATATATAGGAAATGTACTGGTTAGTTTTAATTGTTTTTAGTGAAATACACCCTTCCACTTTCCAGAATTAAAGAAAGGTCCTGGACAAGTGGTCAGACACTATTTTACCTGTTCAGCTTCATTTAGCACCTGGCCCTGGGTGCACTCTGACCCTGGGTGCACTCTGGCCCTGGGTGCACTCTGGCCCTGGGTGCACTGGGTGTTCGTCAGTTATGTTTTTGATATAACGGGAGAAATAAGAAGTGGCCACACTCTCCTTGAACCAGCTCTGATGTTACCAATAGCTCCAATAGCAATAGCCGTGCATGAGAATGATGAGATGTCACTCTGAGTCATTGTGGGTCACTTTGGAATTTAGCTATAGATGCCTTTGTAAAACCATTCTTTTTTTTTTTATATACAAACTAATCTAAACCAGTAGAACTCCAGCTGTACAGACAGTACTGCAAATGTTTTTTCGGACAGTAAATCCGACTCTAGGAAAAGCTTAGGAGAGACAATGAGGTATTTATTGTATCCTAATGGCTTTTCAAAAGCCCCATTTTAACCCAGTGCTTTAGGAGTAAAAGTGAATAAAACATTATGTGTACATAGTATTTAGAATTATTCGTTATGGTTTTTATCCTGAGATAATATATCCAGTCACTTTAGCCCGACTGTTTTGCTGCAGCGAGTCGCACTGAAAGGTTATAAAGTACGATGCAGTAGTTTTTGGTTCTTTTTACTCAAGCTAAACTTAGCGTGAAGTGAAATAAGCAGAAGGTGAAGAGCCGAGGGACAGATAAAGATAACATCACAATGCATAGCAGACAGAACCAATAGCCTGGGAAAACTGGGAAAACCTGCTTTTATTCACAGCACCAGCTGGAATTCACTACAGGAAACACTAAAACTCAGCTCACTGGCGTCACTCAGTCATTTTAAACTTTTAATATCCAACCACCTTCAGACAGCCTGCACCTGTTTTACTTCATCTTATTTATTCTTAACTTCTATTTCTTGTTTTAGTTCTTCTCTTAGTTCTTACTTTTTAACTTATTTTAATTAGTTTTTTATTAATCTCTTATATCTACTTCTGATCATAATCTCATCAATTAAACCTCAAGTTTTATTTTTATCTATTTTTATCTTTTTTCACTGTTATTTTAAATTTTCTTTTCATTTAAAATTATTAAATATAGATATTATTTTCTTTGTCATGTCAATCCCTGTTTTTGTAAATGCTCAGCTACACTGAAAATGAGGGTTCCCCTCAATGTACTTCTGAGTCAAAATAAAGGTTGATTGATTGATTGATTGATTGATTGATTGAATGAATAGGCAGGTTACAGGAACCTTAACAACCACTTTCACAACAGATATTTCAAGCTGCTTAGTGGTAAGTTAGTCCTACATAGAGCTCTGTCTGTTTTTCACAATACTGGACTTAGATATATTAAAGAGTATCTTAAGATAAATAGTTTTTTTAAGCTACTTAATGTGAGTAGGATCCCCAAGTCCCACTCAAATGTTGGTAGCAGTACTACACGTGGCTTTTTCTTATTGTTCACACTTTTTGTCAGGATCTTCTCCGACTAGAGTTCTAAACTAGGTCACGGGAAATACTTACACCTACAGCGGCTGTAACAGCTAGAGCCAGCTTTTAGATCAGTGTCTGTACATACAACTAAAAACCGTCCTGCTGGAGTGTGATATATTCTAATACAGTCCACATTATGCGCGAAACAGTGGTCTGTTAAATGTGGGTTAATGATGTTTTGGAATAATTAGGTCAGTGAGCGCCTGTACATAATGATGGCTTTGCAAACGCTCATTTCAAATAGGCCATCAAAAGCTTGTGTTTGCCACTGTAATGCTGATTTTCCAATTTAGCCCAGTCCAAAATGATCCGGTTTCCAGTGACCTCAGCATGGGGAGGTCTCCTTGTCACACACGGTGGTCTTTTTGTCTCCCTGACAGAGTCGTGCCACCTCAGAATGGTGGAGGAAGGGAGGAGAGAGGTCGCCCCTGAATTCTAATGCTCTCTCTGACGCTCCCGCTTCATCTTTTCGCAGGTTGTTCTGGATGCCTGAACGGTGCCAACGGGAATGGCGCTAATCAAGGGGATGCGCCTTCCCAGCCCTAGCAACAGGCTCCGGATTGGCTGACGTGGAAGTCTGGGCTGCCTGCTATTGGCTGGCACCGCAGACCAGTTTGGACTGAGAGATTCATCTAGCGCATGGCTGGGTGTGGGCTGCTGTATGAGGCTGCAGCGACAGGCTGAGATGAGCTCCAACAGTATCAGCACCAAAGTTTTACATGAAGTGACTGCCTACTTAGGTGTGATTGCTTAATTACCAACCTAATTCACCATAGAGACTGAGGCAGCTGAATTAATGACAAGCACATCGGTAACCAGATTTCAGTCATATGGTCGGCCTTACTTGAATAAGCTGTTCTGTGGAGCTGCAGACATGAACCACTGAGTCACTCTGGAATCTGAGCAGGCGGTTTGTCTCTGTTGAGTCTGATTCATATGAGGTGACAACCCCACATCATCAGAGGCAAACTACACCTACTGCCTCCCCGTTGTTAAAGGGACACTCTCGGTGTAAAACAGAAGTCATTTGCTGTGTGAATGCAGTGTGTAGTGGCAGCTCTGTGTCCCTCAGCCTCATCGGTTTGACTGAATTAGCAGTAGGCCCTGTGCATGTGCCTAAACCCTGGTCAAACAAGTTCTGCTGTTGCCTTATGGACAGACAGTTATTAAGCTCAGACATACAGGCATTTGTGTCACTTCAGCTCAACAGAAAGGTGTGCCACTTTATCTTCGCCAGAATTTGAGTTCAAGGCCGTGTCCGGAATTGTTGGAGAACATCAAACGCGCAGCAGTGTGGGAGTCCAGCCTAAATAAAGGATATAAATGCTTTGTGGAAAATTCCTTCACAGCTGTTAAGAGTCCCGTAATGTCCTGTTGTTGTCGTAAACGGTGCCACTCGTTTGGTGAGTTTGTGATTCGTATTGCGGTGATGCTTTTATTTATGTCTTTCTGTGGCTTTGGTTTGGTTGTGCAGCTTCGGCACGCCAGGGTGTGGTAGTTGAGGAACCTATCTAACTGAGTAAAACTGTCCTGAAGACCTGTCTCCTTGATCCTCCTTGAAACCGTCTCACTGGTGTTTTAACAAATCTGCTAGTTTCCCATCTTTACTTGAGTGGAATCCTACCTGAGTAGCCTGTCTGTACTGGAAGATGATCATTCTCCATTTTTGCCCGTATTTAAGACCTCCGTTAATTTCTGTTAACAAGGGTAAACGTAACGTTTATACCACTCAGGTGTCATAAAGGAGGAGACAGACCACTGAGGCGAAAATGAGTGGGAAAGCTAGTTACGCTCCGCATGTCGTCTGAATACGGACTAAGGCCTGCTGGTTATTCCACAAGCAGGAAAATTCACCCACTACTTGGGCTCAGTTGTGCAGATCAGCTTAAGCGCAGTAGCCGGAACCAGAACTTTGAGTTGAGCCAAACGCTGCAAATTATTGATGAGATTTTGTCAGAGTTTACCTGAGACTCCTGATGTTCCTGAAACTGTCATTTGACCTTATATTTCAAGGTTTTAGGTCTCATCCCCATTTACAGAGGTGGAGTCGGATGTTGTACGGCTGGAAATAACTTCCTGTCAACAATGCAAAGATGGTTTCTGAGCGGACAGGCTTTCCTATAAGGCCTGAACTGGTAATAATACTGAACTAGTGGTAAAGTTAGCTAATGCTAGCTAGCTAGCGAATAGCATGCTGACTTACGTAGCACAACATTCAGTTTATGGACTTATTTTTGTCATATATGTCATAGAATTTAACATTTATTTTTCCTTTCTAATTCTCTGTTAAAAACAGCTGGAAAATGCTAATTTCATCTAGTTATTGAATTCAGCCTCTATAAATTTGCAGTGTTATGTTAGGGCCAAACTAGCGGTGGTGTATATTCACCTTCTCATACAGAGTTTAATACTGCACTGCTCTTTACACATAAATGTAAGCTGTACTTGGTATTCTGCAGTTTTTAAGTGAATCTTTTAATAAACACCTCAGCTTTAAGACGTGAGCGTTATAAGAGGAGCCCTACGTCTTTTAAAAGAACAGCTCTGCATTTTTGAAAAACTGAAACACTTGATTCTTTTATTAGTATTTGTGACTAATTTTTAAAACTGCTGTGACAATCCTATCATGTTCTATTATATGTGCCAGTATACAGTATTCAGAAAAAAGGATATTATTGATTACAGTAATATACTACCAATAAGTAGTCTCACAAAAATACAGTATGATAGGTCATTACTGTAAACAAAAGTTACAGTGTAAGTGTTTTATATATATATATATATATATATATATATATATATATACACATACACTGACCACTTTATTAGGTACACCTCGCTCGTAAAAGGTTGGACCCCCTTTTTCCTTCAGAACTGCTTTAATTCTTCGTGCCAGACTTTCAACAAGGTGTTGGAAACGTTCCTCAGAGATTCTGGTTGGTTATTTGAGTTCCTGCTGCCTTTCTATCATCTGGAACCAGTCTGCCCATTCTCCTCTGACCTCTCACATCAACAAGGCATTTTCGTCCACACAACTGACCGCTCACTGGATATTTCCTCTTTTTCGGACCGTTCTCTGTAAACCCTAGAGATGGTTGAGTGTGAAAATCCCAGCAGATCAGCAGTTTCTGAAATACTCAGACCAGCCCGTCTGGCACCAACAACCACGCCACGTTCAAAGCCCCTTAAATCCCCTTTCTTCCCCGTTCTGATGCTCGGTCTGCACTTCAGCAAGTCGTCTTGACCACCTCTGTGGTCACCTCTTGTGGCCGTGTGATTGGCTGATTAGCTATTTGTGTTAACAAGCAACTGAACATGTTAACAAAGTGGCCGGTGAGTGTACAAATATATATATATATAAAATTACAATAAGTGCTTTGCAACTCTGCTGCCAGTAAGTTGTTGTAAATTTACAGAACTGTTTTTTTACAGTGTGGATATAAGGTTCTCAGACATCTAGTGGTGGCTTCATGGAAGGCTACACTGAACATGATTTACTTCTTCAGTGGGACAACAGGTTTCAGTGCCAGCCTCCTCAGGCACCACAAGCTAAACACTAAAACTAAAAGGCTATGAAAACAGGCTGAATTTTGTTCATGTAAGTTAAATACTTAGCAAACACGACTTTTGGTAGCTACTTGCTTCTCAAAACACCACAGCAATGCACATCGTTAAACATGACCAACATAGAGGCGATGCATCTATGACCGCTTCAATTTTTCTTTATTTATTTGTGGATTTTTTTTCTTTTTTTTCATGTTTGTCATTATTTTGGCTCTTGTGCAACTGCTACATAATTATTCACATTCAAGATATTTGTCACCCAGGAGACAGCTAAAAGTTAAAAAAGGAAACAAAAACAAATATATGAATGAAAAAAATAATACTGCCAAATACAACTTTATGGTCCATGTTCTGAGTGTGTCACAGAAACACTGATTCCGACTCCACTGTAGTTCAAACCATACATGTTTCATTGTGCATAACATGACAAGAAAAAGCACTCATATATTGTCGAGAGCGGAAACATTGTTAAACAATGTCATGATTATAGTTTACCAAGAAAAACACGTGCACAGTTAAGTGATCAGTAGTGTTTTTCAGTTTTCAGTCTAGCTAAAGAAATAAACATATTTCATGTCACAACAGCAACGCCCATAACAGATCAATTTATTGTTAACAATCACAATTTTGGTATAGCAAATCAAAACGAAAAAACAAAATGATAAATTATAAGTAATCAATATGAAGCCTGTTTACTTCTCAATCATAGGAATACATAACATCCAAGGTATAAGTTAATAAAGTCAAGCTATTGTATAAATACATCACCAGCATGCACAATATTGAATCATTGATAGTATCATCATAATTATCTTACACTGACAAAACAGTATAGTTGGCAAGTGCAAAAATAAATTAAACACAGAAGTAAACCACAAACTTTGAAGCTGCAATATTTTTTCTTAGTTTCTTTTTTCTTTTTTTTTAAACAGATAAGTCTCTGCCTCTTATCTCATCAGACCTTCAAAATAGTCTATGGTTCCAGTGATGACAGAATGCGATGACGTCACGGCCAGATTTTTTTTATCACTGTTGTACATTTTGATGCATCCATGGATCCCATAATTAGAGTAAATCTAACAGTAAATCTCATGTAAAGGTTTGTTTTATTTCACTGCCGCTGCCAGCAAAAATCAACAAATTGGCTCTACGTTATTTTTTTTCAGACGAATACTGGAACCATTTAAGACTATTTTGCATACGTTGCATTCAAGTGTTTTTTTCAGCTTACCTTCTTTTGAAATGCTTTTCTACTACCCCAAAAACATAAATAAGCAGCATCCCTTTGAACTACATCAGTCCATTTGCCAGTGCGAGGCTGCCATTCCAAACCAACAACGACCCCTTCTGGCTGATTGACTGACATTTTCAGTGGTTTTGGCAAATGTCAAAGATAACCAAGAAGACGGAGGCCCATTCAGCTATATATATTTCTGTATATATTCAAACTAAGACTTCAGCCCCCCCTTTTTAACCAACCTTGATATTTTTTAACTCGTGGAAAAATAAAGAACTGCTGCTGCAGAGGAAACCATGGCAAAAGCTGCTGCCAAAGTCCACCAGCCATTTCATTTTTTTTAAATCGCTTTTCTTCAGAGAGAGACGTCTACCTTTTTAATTGTTGCCCTCCCCACCCTCATCGTCTTGCTGGTCACTTGTCCACAGTGTTAAGTTGTCTCGGAGCAGCTGCATGATGAGGGTTGAGTCTTTGTAGGAGTCCTCATTGAGGGTGTCCAGCTCGGCGATGGCGTCATCGAAGGCGGTCTTGGCAAGGTGACAGGCCTGCTCCGGGGCATTCTGGATCTCGTAGTAGAACACAGAGTAGTTGAGAGCCAATCCCAAGCGGATGGGGTGAGTGGGCTGCATGTGCTCTTTGCTGATCTCGTGAGCCTCGTTGTAGGCCTTCTCTGAAGACTCCACCACGGTGGACCTCTTCTCGCCTGTGGCCACCTCAGCCAGGTAACGGTAATAATCTCCCTTCATTTTCAGGTAGAAGACTTTACTCTCATGCTGGGTGTCGCTGCAGTTCTTGATGAGGAAGTTATCTAGCAGATTGAGCACATCTTGGCACACAGCCTCCAGCTCCTTCTCGATCTTCTCGCGGTAGGCCCTCACCATCTCTATCTTCTTCTCATTTCCGTCCGCAGAGGTTTTCTGTTCAATACTGGAGATGACCCTCCAAGAAGAACGACGGGCACCTACGACATTCTTGTATGCCACAGACAAGAGATTCCTCTCCTCGTTGGACAAAGCCTCGTTCAGCTCCGTTACCTAGAACACAAAGAACAAACAATGCTGGGTGAGCTAAGTAGAAGCGGATCACCAAACTGAAAACATTAAAAAGGTGAGCGTTTTATCTTCAGTTCGCTTGTGTTGGGAAAAATACATTATACAAATCATGGCTGTCGTGACAAAACCTCACATGTTCAAAACAGCAATTTTACAGATTAAAAAAACCTGACCGCCACATGCAAGTTGAGGGAAGTATGTATTTAAGTAGCTTTAGCTTTGGATATTTTTTACTGCATTCATCATGATTTTTAAAAACATTGTAAAAGGCAGCTAGCACTTTCACATTCTGTACAAAAATAAAAACGGACAAGGATGAAGACGCAAGTTTTTTGTTTCAACAGCAACAAAATATATTTTAAATTAATATCCATTTTTAAGCATTTCTATATTGTAAATATTTCAGTATTTGAATATTCCAGTTAGAAAAGATGTATGTAATGGTTTAATAACGTGACAAAAAATCAAAAAAGTAAAGTCATCTTAATTAAAAATTTATCTTAAAATTATACCCCTCAGTTTCTTCTGAACATCTGTCATTTTTGTGGAAACCATTCTCAGTTATCAAACTCAGGCATCTGGGTTCATCTTTTTGTCTGAATTTGCTTAGGGCAGTTTTTTCCCAGCCCATTCCTCAGGGCCTCCAAGATGGTCCATATTTTTCCCTCATTCCATTGTGTTGTTTTGTTAGAAAGCCAGTGCAGGCAGACCAATCTCAGCCAAGCAGATATACAGGGTATAAAATAAACTGTAGTCCAGAGATTTTTAACACGTAAAATACCGAACCTCAGAATGTTGCATTGAAAATGCAGGTCTGTTCCAAACGCAGTGTCAGACGCTTGTGTCATGACATTGTCTGTCGTTCTACATCACATAAAAAGTACAGGTTGAGCGAATTAACGTCAAGATTTTCAAATAACCACGCCCTTCCCTAAATGTTGCTAAAACCAATCGAGTGACTGATGAATATGTAATGCGAGGCAGAGAGAGCTTATCGTCAAAGCCATAATTCTTCGGTTGCATAATGGTAATATCCACACTGGGCTTTGTCAGCTGCCTCAATGCAACTGTGCAGCCATAGAGATGAACAAGTGCTATACGCCTAGTGCCGTTTCCAGTTTCCATGGCAATCGTCTCATTTGGTACAGCAGTCCACCTCGAACCACCAAGAAGGCTCCTACTGTTTTGTGAAGCAACCGAGCACTACTACTAAGCAAGAGCAGCGATGACTTCAGCTGCACCGAGGATGGGGGGTAGGGTGGATGGGTGAGGGCGTGTACGCTTGGGGAGGCGAGGGGTCAGTGTTCCCACGAACAGCCCTGGGCAGCTGCACTGAAAGCTAAGACGATCACTACGTGGCAGTTCACCTGTCACAGTGGCCTTCTCCCTGACCTTTTCTTACACCCCACTAGGAGCAGCATATTTTGTTTTCTTTACTGATTTTAAACCATAATGCCACAAATGAATAGTGGAGAGCACACTTTAGTTACATAAGATCACACGCCTCACATATCTCAGCACAGTCTGCATCTCATTTAGTGACAGTGCAAGAACAATTTTCAGCCCCAGTTGATGTAGAGTGCTTCTGTTTGGGATGTGATTACATAAGACCCACAGAGGTATGCGTGGTGTTATTTTTGAGCGTGCTCTGTCTTATGTCCATTAAGCCATGTTTTACGGCTATTCGCAAGTGGTGCACGCATAACAGTATAAACACACAGTAATTATCGCCTAGTTATAACAAGAGCAGAGTAGTTAGAAACAGTCACGATAAAATCAGCTGCACAAATGTTACCTTATAAATATTTTACATTCAACCGTATTTTACATAACAACTATACGCATAACACCACATGCATAAAACAACAACTGTCTCGGAGTCAAAAATAGCTCCACTGTTAAAAATGTACAAGTGTAAGCTTTGAAGGATCAGAACAAGAAAGTGGAAAAGAAAGTAACAAAGAGGAAAATGACAGTATGTAGCCACTAAAGATAGAAAGGTGGACGGAATATTAAAGAGATCTGTTGAGAAGGAAATAGCAAATGTGCAGCTATTTTTGTCATTTTCTCTTCATCTAAGAGACCTGGTATTCAGAGACAAAGATGCTGGGTGATGCGTGATGTCTCGGCCAAGATGTGTTTTATAAAGTATTAAGGATAAAAGCTTCTTACTCCAGTGGAAATTTCAAGTCAATCAATTCATAACAGCTTGTCTCTTAGGCCATAAACTCGGGGTTAATGCATAGCCGTTAGGAAATTTGCCGGCAGGTCTACGGCTAAAAGGGCTTTTATCTATGGGACTGATGCCACTTTACTGTCAAACAGCTTTTAGACATCACTAAGTGAGCCACACTACTCAGTCAATTACAGACACTTGGGATGCACACAAGTTTCCCTACTGATATCAGGATGATTTCACCAATATCTGATATAATACTTTAATTTGCTAATGTTTATCATTTTCGTTTAATTATCATTTGAGCACGTGTGTTTTTTTATCCTCTGTAAATCTGTGCATGGCATTTATTGATTTTTTTTTTTTCCAAAACATAAAGCTGCCAAATCTGTTTTTTGGTTCAATCTAAATGTAATATGAAATATTTCTCATAGTGCTTAACAGGAGCTTTGGGAAAGGCTAAGAAAGAGGGAAGACAACCCTGTTTTGGCAAAATTGTGGATCCTGTCTGTAAAACTTCTTTCCATTTTCAATTGTACTTCTTTTATCACTAACATTATGCCATATACCCAAACCTAAGTACCAAAAGAGTATTTGCCTGATGACATAAGTGGCCAGAGAAGTAAATATTAATTTCATCATGCAGTGATTTGTCTTTTCCCCTCAAAGATAGAAAATGGTTATAGTGCATTCACGTTGCTCTACGTCCCACGTGACCGCACCACAAATTGGAGGCTGGGGTGGAAAAATGCCCAAGGTTTGAATCTGAATTCTGTGCAGCTTGCCGCTGCTTCTCGTCAAACTACTGACCACACAGAATTGATGAGCATCTCGGTGCACTTGCAGGAGAACACTAATTGCTAGACTTTGTCTATGTGTTCTTACAAATGCCCAGATTTGCTGATACCTTGCTTAGGAGAGAAAGGATTCCTGCCAATGAGAGGGCCAGCGGCCAACTGTACTGCTGCTTCAGCCTGCAAGGCATAACTGGGTCCCAGTGGTAGATCGTAACCCTGTTACGGCTGTCTTTGTACACGGACCATCACTTGTCACAGAAAATGGCTAAAACAAATGCCACAGAGAGCAATACTTTAAAAAATACACAAGCTATTATCAATCGTTTGTTAGAAGAGGACACAATTTACAGCCAAAGCATGTTCCTGTTCATTCTTGAAGAATTATGCACTGATTTTCACACGTGTCTGTTTCAGATACGATTCTGAGTGCATTTCGTATAATATGTGAGACATACAGTCATTCAGTGCATGTTGAACAGTGGGGCTGGCTGATGCAACACTGCTGCTATACTGTCTCCTCAATTTTAGAAAGAACAATACTTGGAGCCTCCAGCAAGCAGCCAATACTGGAGCTATGAAAAACGTTGCATCTCCATTTTTGCTATTTCTCAGTTTTCTCAGTTCGACCTGATTTGAAAATGTTTGCCTTTTACATTGTGTGTAAATTACATAATGAATGGATCAAAAGAAATGACTTTAAAAAAAAATTGTTTATGCTGACTTACATTAAAACAGAGTATGTTTTTCCTTCTCCTGTAAGGTCAATAAGCTATATGTATTCAAGACGACAGAGAGAACAGTGTGAGAACGGGCTGTTTTAAGTCAAGCTTAAAGCAGTGGTGTGGTTCTGATGTTTGGACCTGACTGGTGATGCCGATATCATTTTGCAGTGATCAGCCCGTGTCCTGAAGGAGGAGGCCCTTTTTCACAGCAAAGCCATTCAACACGTTGACTGATCTTCTGTACTTGAAGACGGATTCATTTGGAATAAATCCAGAATGCGGCTATAAGCACTGCTATCGGCAGGTCTTGTGGCCATGAGCAGATAAGGAGATGCTGATTATCTGTCCTGAATCTTCATATCAGATGATCCTTTAAAGCAGACCTGGAATCTGTAGCGGTTAATTAACGCCGCAGACTCTGACGTCCAGGTTTTCACCTATGTAATCAGTATGGCTGGTTGAAAGTGAAGTATTTGCAGTCACAAGAGTCTCAAGAAGGGAACAGGAATACAGCCCAGCTATATAGACATGATGTCAACACTTAACAAGGCAGAAAAGGAGGGGGCCTCTGTGCTGTGTGGCAATGACGCCTCCTCAGTGTCACTCACTGAGCCTGTGCAGTGCAAAGATCAAATTAAAATTCATGTGTCCTTGCCCTTTCTTGCTTGAACAGAACTTTCCCTGCACGTTGGCAGCCGATGGGTTAACCCTACGTTCACATCTTTTGACCAAATGTCTCCATGCTGAGTCCTGAAAGGCCCTGATCTGACAAATGCCCTTTTCTTCTGGGGAAAATACAAGTCAATCCCAATGATGGTGACAGTAAAGTCATTTGAAGCGTGTGCATCCATGCAGTATGTATCTATTTACATGAGGGAAGCATATAAATGATTCTGGATCATGACCCTGATCTGTAAGACATTAATCAGCACTGTCCTGAAATGAGAACGCAGGGCCGTGGATGTAAGCAAAGCATGCAGTAGCCAGTGTGAACGCCGGCCCCCACTGCAATATGACAACGATGGAACATTCTAGAAGGATTTCTACTGCCTCTAACGTTTGTTTAGAGGAAGAAATAGCTGGCGTTTGTGATAGTGAGCGCTGGACGACGTGATTAAATAGGTGGTGATGCTTCAAAAGGTCTTTATCACAAAAAACTATGCAGTCCTGGCGTAGAAGTGTTTTATTGTGGCGTGTAACGTTGGGTCCCTTTTGTCTGGACAGGGGCCAGATGTGGCCGTTCCAACGGGGTTTTTACGGTCAGTCGTTGCCGTAGCAGCTCTTCTGTCCAGCCACAATGAATGAAGGAGTCGCCAGGGAACCAGCGAAACGGCTTAACGCAGATTTTTACGCAGACTAATGTAGCTGTTATTCGGAGTTAGAGGTCGAGACGCGGCGTTAAAGCGCACTTCGTGCCGTTTTCTGTGTCCCCTCATTCATTTGTATTGTAAGCTGGGCTACGGCAGGGGAGGCACCGCCCAAGGACCAGACAGCCTACACACCCAGTCCGTTATGTGCTGCTTTCCAGCCGAACTGGACACCGTTTAAGACATTTTAGACGACAGAACGCGCCTGGCATCTGTCTTTTTTCAGTCCTCCGCCTCGTTTGAACGCTCCCTGCCCGTGTGGGGTCGAGCACGTCTGATCTGAGCGCTTCTCGCGGATGGTCAGTGCGGCCGCCGTGGTGGGTACCGGCCGTCTCCAGCGCAGCACAAACAAAAGGGCGTTACTGACCCCGGCACAAAGAGGAGAAAAGGGGGGACTTACCGACTTCATGGCCGCTGCCATATCGTCGTACCTCTCTGCCTGCTCAGCTAGTCGAGCTTTCTGAACCAGCTGCTCGCGGTCGACCATGTTTGGCGTCTGTCTGTTCGCAATTCGTTAACGCGTCGTGAGGCGAAGGTCTACGGCTGAACGTGCTGGCTCCTCTGCCTCGGCGCAATTCGGTGAAACGGCTCTGCAGCTGTTCCTCGCTATCTGCGCTCGTGCCGACGGGACACCCTTCGCCCCTCCCGCTCAGATGCCCCCTCCTCACACTCTGCAGGGCGACGTCAGCATCCTAAAAAGGTGGGTGCCTTACTCATGATGTAACACTCCTTATATGGGTACCCAGAGGCCCCCACGAAGCACGGATCAGATGCGTTACTTTCATCTGTAGCTTTGGAGCCACAGCCCAGCGACTTCACGGCGAGCTGGGTCTTATAGCTCTCATCCAGGCATGGGGCACGATTTGCCCCCTCTGTCTTACGTCCACAGGGGGGGATCTGGGGAACCCAGGTCAGTGAGAAGGAATGTGGTCCTAAGCTGCTTTAGGCTGCTTGTCCTAAGGAGTTGGGATCTGCCTGGGACGTTCAGCTGTTCGTGGGCCCTGTGGGTGATGGAAGCTTTGCCTCCTGAACTGGGGCGTGCTTAGGGTCTCTTCCATCCCATAAAAGAAATATTTATTTATCCACCTTTATGTAACAGGAAGAAGCTTTCTGATAGTTAACATCTCTTACAGGAGCGTCCTGGCCGAGGCAGCTCCCAGTAAATCATTTAAAACATTGGCAAATGGTTTTACCCCCTTCCACTGTCTGGAGAATGTTTTTGAAGCTATTCGATGGACTGGCGACCTGTCCAGGGTGGTTCCTGCCTTCCACCCAATGACCGCTGGGAAAGGCTCCAGCACCCAGAGTCGTACTCGAGTCACGAATTTAATGCCTTTAGACTCAAGTCGAGAAAATCGAGGAAGACTTGGGACTCCACGTTGACTTCAACACCAGTGACTCGGACTCTGATTTAGACTTGAGCGTCATGACTCGGAAAGCCTTGAGACTCAAAGTGGAAGAAGCATGGAGAGTCAGACTGATGATGGGACTCGACACAGCCGAATTTTTAATTATGAATGAATAAGTCCTGCTGAAATTGAACGAACAGCTGGAACCGCTGCACCACATAAGGTGGGACGAAAAATTCCAACACGAAGCTGGCGAGAAAAGTCAACTTTAGCTTCTTACACTCACCGTCGTTTCGCTGTCTTTTATGTAAACTTTGTTCAGCTTAGTCGTTTTGGTTTCGGTGGCTCTCTAAGTTCAATTCACTTTTGTTGCTTTTAGTTGGCTGAGCTAATTTTAGTGCTGACCTAGTTTTCATTTTAATTAATGTGCCCAGTTTTCCAAAAAATCATCAAAAATTATTTTCAGTTTTTCTTATCATTACGTCCAGTAATACTTTTAAAATTCTTTCCATATGTAGTGCACTGCTCTTTCTGTATACAGCATGCCTGTCATGCTTATCTGTGTAACATGGATTTCTTATTTTATTTGGAAGAGTAAAAATACTAAAAAATACTAAAAATACTAAAAATGAATATACAACCATTCACTGCTAACCTGCTGTCATTGAAAAGCTATAATGCTGTTACTATTATTCAGTGTTATGGCTTTAAATTAGCTGAAGAACACATACTAACTTGTTTAGGACTCGGAGATCAGGACTAATGACTTGGGACTCGACTTTGTTTCGTGTTGGGGTCAGCGCCGAGCAGTGGGTCAACCCTGCTGCATGTTAATAAAACAGCACTTGTTTGCAGTGCAATGAAAGTCTTTTTGTCCACCGACATTGCAATAGTGATTAAAATGACATTCGAGTTTTCCTTTTAAAAATGACAAGTTTGTTTTTGTGCATTATGTCCACAAAAGTGGGCAAACCAATACAACAAGAGTAGCATCAGATTCAGTTCCCCCTCAAATTGACGTTCCACAGGAGCCACATTCACAAGCAGAAATCAGCCCCACACAACAAAACTGCAGCTACCGAAGGTAAAAAGGTTCAAACAAGGTGTAAATCTTCACTTTGCAGCTGACTGGATTATTAAATTGAGGCATTTAGACTTTTTTCTTACCCATTTCGTTTTCCATGGTTTCAGAGCTGTGTGATTGTGTGTGGCTGCTCTCAGTGGAACGATAGGCCAACTGTAGCTCACGTAGCTTCATCTTGAGGTTCCTCCGTTTTGCTGTCTATTTAAGTTTTGCTCCAAAGTGTTTGCAAATGGGGCTTTTTAGATCGCTCAGAGTGCAAATCGCTTACTGTGGCCGAGTTGGGTTTTGATCTCTCTGCTGTAGTTACCTCACAGCTGTTAATGAATTTCTTTGCTCGTTTTAGCTGGACCTGCGTTTTGTTTTAATGACCAAAGCGACAGTGTGTGAATCCTGTCCATGATGCAGTGCATTCAGTGCAAAGTCCCAGGCCCACGTGAGAACTCACAAGGCAGAAAGCTGTGAGAATTCATTTTCCCAATTGAATGTCTGTTTTTTTTACAATTTGATTATGTAATGGAATTTATCAAATTTGTTGATAGCCCTAGTACATTATGTAATATATAAGATAGAACCACATTATGCAGCTTATTATGCACATGACACTCACAAGGGCGCCAATGGACTAGCAGGTGAACTAGGGTGGCTGTGGCGTGCACCCTTATGCAAATCTGGAAACCTAAAACTTTCATCCTGCACACCAGATAAGTAATTTTCAAACCACAGAACGGTATCTTCAGATAATCTAATGTTTATAAATCTAGATTTCACTACTGTATGATCCACTATTTCAAACACTTTTGATAAATCAATGAAACGAGCTACACAATAGGACCTTTTACCTATTGAAACAGTTATTACCTTCAGCATTGCTGTGATTGTGCTGTTTTTTCTGAAACCAGATTGATTAGCACTTAAAATATTATTCGCTGTTATGAACTCCTTTAGCTGCTCACTCACAAAAGATTCATTCTTAATCCATAGGGTTTCATACGATGTCGGCCACCCTTTGCAGCTATAACAGCTTCAACTGTTGAGTGTTTATGGGAATTTTTGACCGTTCTTCCAGGAGCGCATTTGTGAGGTCAGACACTGATGTTGGACGAGAAGGCCTGGCTCACAGTCTCCGCTCTAATTCATCCCAAAGGTGTTCTATGGGGTTGAGGTCAGGACTCTGTGCAGGCCAGTCAAGTTCTTCCACACCAAACTGGCTCATCCACGTCTTTATGGACCTGCTTTGTGCACTGGTGTGCAGTCATGTTGGAGCAGGAAGGGACCGTCCCCAAACTGTTCCCACAAAGTTGGGAGCGTGAAATTGTCCAAAGTCTCTTAGTGCTGAAGCTTTAAGAGTTCCTTTCACTGGAACTAAGGGGCCGAGCCCAACTCCTGAAAAACACCCCCACACCATGATCCCCCCTCCACCAAACTTTACACTCGGCACAATGCAGTCAGACAAGTACCGTCTCCTGGCAACCGCCAAACCCAGACTCGTCCATCAGATTTCCAGACGGAGAAGCGTGATTGGTCACTCCAGAGAACACGTCTCCACTGCTCTAGAGTCCAGTGGCGGCACTTTACACCACTGCATTCCACGCTTTGCACTGCGCTTGGATGCTTGGATGCAGCTGCTCGGCCATGGAAACCCATTCCATGAAGTTCTCTACTCTGTTCTTGAGCTGATCTGAAGGCCACATGAAGTTTGGAGGTCTGTAGTGAGTGACTCTGCAGAAAGTTGGTGACCTCTGCACACTATGCCCCTCAGCATCCGCTGACCACTCTGTCATTTTACGTGGCCGACCACTTCGTGGCTGAGCTGCTGTCGTTCCCAATCGCTTCCACGCCTAAAGCCTAGGGGCTCGGCTTTATACACCTGAGGCCATGGAAGTGACTGGAACACCTGAATTCAATGATTTGGATGGGGGGTGAAGACTTTTGGCAATATAGTGTATACCAATGGAATTTAATGTGTGGCTAATGAAAAATTAAAAATACAAGCTAAATGTGCTACAATAACATCAGCTGCTAACTTTGAAAACAATGCGTCTAGACTATGCTGCTTTATTTGTGTCTAAACACTTAAGAGCTTTATACAATTCAGAATTAGAAATCTGTTTAAAAGTGAATTACAAGCTTTCTTTACAGTCACTGTCAGTGTTAACATTATTAAATTTCAGTGTTTCCGGATCTAATGAATCAAATAAGGATACCGCAGCAATGAACTGCTCATTGAAGCAATTCAGCATTTGAATTTTATTGCAATTTTTTATAACGCAGGGTGGAAATTCCGTAGCATCTTTATTACCAAATAAATGACTTCATGCTTTTCCAGTGTTTCTCAGAATTGTTAAAATGACCTGTAATTTCAGAAAGATAATAATTAACTTTAGACTTTCTAATTGCACTGCGCACTTATTTTGTAATGACCTCAAAAACCAGTCCGATTTAAGACCAATACGTCTGGCCTTCACCCGAGCTACATCACACTCATGAAACACTAGCTAAAAGATTATCTAGATCTGAGTGAAACCAAAGATACATGGATCCATCGACACATCTTTAAGCATTAATGTCACACGCATAGAGTGAAGAGAAGATCCGGCTCGAAGTTTTAGGTCTCAAATGCAAAATCAACATTATACTGACCACAATAGTAGATAATTAACTTAAATTCACTGAGTTCACATTGAAATCTTTTTCACGCTCACAATCATCAGATTTATTTGCTTGGGGAAGCCAACTGATGATGTTCTTCTGTACATTGCATGCAGTGGCACATTTCCACCAGAGAGGGATCCAAACCCCTGAATCATATGTAATGCAGCTTTAAGCACAATGGCCTTCCAGATGTTCCACATTTTTGCTCTATCCCTATGCATTGTGAGTTAGATTGGGAACAAAAGTTGGACCGTCTGGGGGGGCTTCGAGGACCAGCTTGAGAACCACTGTTTTAAAAGACAGAAATCTTGCTTTCTTGTAATCTTCTGTGAAAATGTAACAACTTTTGCGTATCTCCTGATTTTTTATATATAAAAAAAAAAACAATAATATCATGTGTAACCAATAACATCATGCATGATAATATCAATAATATCTGTATCAGTAATATAATGTTGAAAACACTCAGCTAGCTCAGGAACCCTCACAAAAGCTGCGCTCTAAAGTCGAGGCAGCAGCCGAGGTAGGCTGTATTTCCCGGCCGCGACATCACAGCAGAAGGATCCTTTGTCCTCAGCGTAGAAATGCAGCCTCAAGTGTGTCACTTCAGGCCTTCGGTTACCCACAGTTCTCTGCTCACGAATGATATGAACAACTTGAAATTGCTTTGTTACCTTAAAAAGTGTAAAATCACTGAATTGTTAAAGCATTCGTCCATGTCTTGCACATCATGCATATATTGTATTTTATTTAGAAGTGTTTGAGAGATAGGCCGCTACCTCGGCTGCAGCCAGGGCTTTGTAGCGCAGCTAAAAGTATGGAGTCATGCTGACTTCAGAAAACCTGCGAACCTTTCTTCACTGCTTTAACCCTTTAGTCACTTGCCTGTAGCATTTGTAACCCAAAACAACTAAGATTAGCAACTAGAGGATGTTCCTTCTGAAGATCCCTTAATTAAGTCCCTTATCAAGGATAACAGAGCTGGATATCATGTTGTAACTAACATTATAACTCTTGTGCTTAGTTTTATTACTTTGGTAGTCAATGGAGTATCTAGGGGTTTGATTACTGGTGTCAGGCTACCATTACACTGACATTTGTGTGATGTGAAGGCTTCTCTAAATAGATTATAATTTCTGGGATGGCCTACCGATAGGGTCACACTTTATTGCTCCATCCTTTGCCCTGGTGTGCGAGATTAGATGTTAAGGTGTTATCTGTTTAAGTGTTTTAAAATAAACATCATATCATGACTTTTACAGCCACCAGTGAGGATTTATTTTCTGACTGGGGTGGAGTATCTTAGTAAGGTAATGGTACGGCTTGTGGGAAGGCCTGTTTAGGTGCGGTGAGTACCTACCTGCAATGGTCGTATGGGGTGGGACAAACCATAAACTGATGATAAGATACTGGGCGCCCAGGGTCAGTGATGTTCAAGGCCAGCGAAGGCTGAACTGATGGAAGGGCTACTGTTCCCCATGTCAAGAAATTCTTCTGGTAGTGGGAGGAATGTGTGTGTATTGGGCTGAATAGCTGCAGACCATTCAAAGTGCCCATGCTGACCCCTGTCCACTCTGTACGCCAGTGGAGAGAGTATGATGCAGGGGGCAATGTTCTGCTGGGAAACCCTGGCCCAGGTTATACATGTGGATGTCAATTTGACACTTGCCACCAACTAAACATTGTTGTAGACCAGGTACACACCTTTATGGCAGTGGTGTTCCTAGATGGCAGCAGCCCCATTCAGCAGGACATTGTGCCCTGCCACACTGCAAGTATTGTTCAGAAATGGTTGAGGAACATGGCAAAGCGTTCAAGATGTTCTCCTGGCCTCCAAATTTCCCAGATCTCAAACTGATGGAGTGTTTTGTGGTGTGCTGGAACAAGAAGTCTGATCCGCAGTGGTTCCACCTCGCAACTTACAGGCCATAAAGGATAGGCTGCTGACGTCTTCGTGCCAGATACCACCGGGGACCTTCCAAGGTTTTGTAGAGTCTGGGCCTCATCGGGTCGTCATAATGGCGTATAGGTCGTAATGTTTTGGCTCAAGGGCGTGTCTATATATCAACATCATCATCGGCGCTGACCGCTTAATCCAGAGTGTCTATATACGCACCCAAAAAGTAGATATTTTTAATTATAAGCACAGGGCACCTTACATAGGTGAGCCTTTGACCTGATGCTACTTTTACAATATTAACCACAACATCGAGACATGCCAGCTTTTTCCCCTACCTGCATCCAGCATTTCCATTATCTGCTATAATTTACAACCTTGTTTCCAAAAAATTGGGACACTGTGCACAAAGGAAATAAAAATGGAATGCAACGATGTGCAAATTATTTAAAACCCATATTTAATTGAAAATAGTACAGAAAAATTATTTTGAAACAGAAATTTTATTGTTTTTGACAA
Source organism: Pygocentrus nattereri (assembly GCF_015220715.1). Taxonomy (NCBI): domain Eukaryota; kingdom Metazoa; phylum Chordata; class Actinopteri; order Characiformes; family Serrasalmidae; genus Pygocentrus; species Pygocentrus nattereri. The sequence goes on along the minus strand of NC_051227.1, from coordinate 40,085,540 downwards.
ATAAATGCCCATTTTAAATGTGATGCCTGCAACACATTCTCAACAAGTTGGGACAGGAGCGTGTTCATCACCTCGTCTGTTAACATTAGAGAACTGAAAAGACCAGCTGCTGTAGTAGATGAAAAGTTATCCCATTTTTGCTTGATATGGGATTTTGGGTTCTCCTTTGTCGTATTTTTCACTTCATAATGCATCAAATGTTCTTAAGGGGATAACAGATCAGGCAGGCCAGTTTAGCACCTGGGCTCTTTTACTATGGATCCATGCTGGTGTAACACGTGCAGTATGTGGTTGGGTTCTGTATATATTGTTCAGATATGCAAGTCACCCATGTCATATGTGCTGATGCCATACCATCACGGATGCTGGCTTTGTGTGCTAATAACCTGTTGCTAAATAATCTGATTAGTTGCGAGACGTTCCAGTTGTTTTTTTGCATTAGACAACTTTACCAGTCTTTTGTTACCCCTGTCCCAAGCTAAAAAACTTTTTTGATGTGTTTCTACAATCAAATAAAGATAAGATTTCAAAGTTTGTTGTGTGGTCTTTGTCCTTTTTATATAAAGGGTTTAAATCATTTACACTTCATTGCATTGTTTTTAACCTGCACCTTACATGGTGTCCCAACTTTGACTAGACTGCAGATGCTTTCACTGAATTCTAGTTACTCTTATTTAAATTATACTGAATGAATTTCAGTGATTTCTTCAAATAAATGCTTTCACAGGGCTTTCTCATCAAAGATCGTATGAATGTGTGCCCTTTAGTTAAATATTAGGTTATGGAGGACCAGCTAGAGCATTATTGTCTGAGGTTATTAGCATATCAATTTAGTTCACATGAATTTAACTATGTAAGATTAATACTGTAGCTAAGATGACAAATAACAATAAAGCCCCAGGTGATCCAACATGAAGCTCTTAATTAAATGAATTAAAAGTAAAACTGTGTATGTTGCTGGTTTTAGAGCACTTTGCAAAATTTCTCTTTTTCCCAAAGAGAGTAACACCATAGTAACCATCTTATGGTCTTCATTCAAGCTGAGCTTAATGGACGTTTCCCATCACCCTGATTTTGGTAGAATGTGTGGTGAATTGAAATATGAATGAAACATTTGTATGATGGCTCTGTCATAACAATAGTATATTATGGATAGGATTTATATTGCTTTATATCATTGTAAGATCACCACATATCATATCATTGCATTACAAATGAAAGCTGTGCTGAAGTCTTAAGCTTAACACCATTATTAGCTGTATCATTGTTAATGATTGGCTTATCTTATGTTCTCTTGATAAGAACCAGCACCTGTGTGTCACCTGTTGGTTTCCTGGCTATAAACCATGCTCAACTAAAAACGTTCAGGTCAAAAACCTCCTCAAGTATTGAGTGGAATGTCTTAGTCCATACAGTTTCTATCAGCATGAGAACTGACATTTTTTAGGCACTGTTCTTTTGTTTTTATGCTACTATTGGTTTGAAATAAAACGCTGCAACTCAGATCCTGAACCAAGAGAAATTTAAAACAATTATATATAATTATATAATTTGATAATTCTCAGTACAAATCCATCAAAACTGACATGAAATAAATGGCACTATCCATGTCCACCTATTGATCTTCCTGATATAGTTGAGAGCTAGTTAATGAAAAGGCTGTTGTCTATTGGATTAGTTGCAAGTGTTGGACTCATTCAGTTGGAACCCAGGCTTGAATGAATGAGCAAATGTGCTTCCAACCAATGCAACACTTTGAAATTAGCCTGCCCAAACACATGATGATTGGTCAATAAACTTGAGCCTGCTTTTCATCATTAATTATTGACATGTAACAGCAATAACGCAGACTTTTACCCTGTGATTAGTCTTGTGTAATCTGGTAAAACTGCACAATATACATAAACTATTTCAGTGAATTCCTTAATGAATCACCTTGTATGTATTGGAGTAAATAATGCAATGTTGGCTGCACTTTCACCCTGCCCCACACTTTTACTATCAGATTTATTAAGAACGGGTAATGGGTCGCTCCCCCAGCTGGAGCAGGTGTATAGCTTTGAATAAAACTGCTACAAGGATCAAATGCTAAGATTCTTTATACTGGCCATGATTGCCTCTGTATACAGTACTGTGCAAAAGTCAGAGGTCAACCTTTATTTATTTAATTTCCTGAGAAATCGGGCATTAACGTCAGTCTCTCGCATTCATTAGAACCCTTAGTTAGCGCAATGGAGAAATGAGAAATACTAGGCATTTGCTGCAGGTTAGTTAAGTTGGTTGTGGTCAGATGGTCAGATTCTACCTGAATCAGTTCACATGGTCTGGGCAGTATGAGGATTGTGTAGAGGCTCCATTCCTAATGTTAGCAGGTTAATGATTAGCCCTACTTGCCTCAGGTCAGAGTGGACAGAAGGGATGCAGGATTAGCGAAGTCCAACGTCAGATTATTATTCCTGTCTCCTAAAGCTTGTGCTAGGTCTTTCCTTCCTGTGCGGGGCTGTGTCATTCTCTCATGAAGAATCCTGACCGCTCACAGGCCAAAATCATTCTCACTTGCTCGGTTGTTTGTTTCTCATCTTGTCGGCACTGAAACTGATCCTTTTCATTCAAGCGGATTAGCCCTGGACAGATTAGCTCAGTAACCTCTCTTGAGGCCGAAAAGAAAATTCTAAAGAGAGCAGACGGCGTCTCCGAGCCATCTGTCCACGGACTGAACGTCTGCCAGAAGGGACTTGGACAGGCACAGTCAAGGAGGTAGTGGACTGAAATGATCGGAGTGGATGTTTATCTGTACCCAGATGGTTTGAGGGTGGCTACGCCAGAGGATGTGGAAAGGTGGGAGCAAGAAAGGGAGATGTGTGACCCAAACGTGCGCCTCTTTGTAGCCCTTTTCTCATACAACCCTACAGTGATGTCTCCAAACCCTGAGACAATGGAGGAGGAGCTATCTTTTGAACGAGGACAGGTTATTAAGGTAAACTTGCAAACTTCAACTCTATTCGTAAAGAACCTTGGCACCGTATTGCAGTGTCAGTCAGTGGTCTTTATTGGTGTTATTGACATAGTCTGGCGAATGATAAGCGAGTTCACAGTTCATTTCCGTGGTGTCGTCAGTCTTGTTCCAAATATTAGCTTGAAATTTAGCCTATCTGTAGAATATTAGTGTCTGTCATGGTATGTTTTGATCCAATTATCAACAGGTTTACTATTTGAAATCATGTGTGAGATCTGAAGTAAACAGTTGTTTCCACTTTTGCAACTTATCTCTGATTGCTTTTATCATGCAGCCGCCTTATCTGGTACTGTGATGGAAATTAATGACTGATATGGGACCTTTTCTATTAGGTTTATGGTGATAAAGATGCTGATGGCTTCTATCAAGGGGAATTGGCTGGTCGCTTTGGTTTTGTGCCAAGTAACATGGTGTCTGAGATTCCAATACAGGATGGAGAGCTCAAACTTCGCCTGTTTGAACAGGGCTTTCTGCCAGAGGAGTCCTCAGGAAACTCTATAGGTACCCATTTTTTGACATTTCTTTGTCTCGCCTTTGCTTTGGAGGTTTCACATATTCAGCATGCAAGTAACCAAGTGTAGGTGTTCCAGAAGCTTCATGTGATGCTGTTGTGTTGTGTGTTATTAACAGCACCTAGTGAGTCATCCAGTGTGACTGATGATGTGGCAGTCCACAGGATGGTGGCTATTTTCGATTATGACCCCTGGGAGAGTTCCCCCAATATGGATATCGAGGTGACTACGCACACATATTGTTTCATTTTCCACATGAAATTGCAAGAATATGATGTCTGCGTGTCGAATGTTCGGCTTTCTCAGTTGTTTGCATGGTTTTGAGGCAACGTTTAAAACCAGTTCCATAATTTTGAGGATATTCTGATGTTATTTTGCAGGATGAGCTTCCTTTCCGAGCTGGAGATATAATCTATGTTTTTGGAGATGTGGACAGTGATGGGTTTTATTATGTAAGTATCTTGGTCTTTCTTTGTAAGTGTCTTTTGCCCTCATTGCAAAATCAGCTCCTGAACAAGATATTAAAATTTCTTGCATTGGTCCAGGGAGATCTACATGGCTACCGTGGTCTTGTGCCATCAAATTTTCTTCAACCGCTGCCTTGGGACTAGGGAAAACGAGACATCATATAGCGGTATGAAAGATGTGACCTGGCATCGAGTGATCACTCTGGCCCCACTGTCCAAGTTTATTCACCATATTAAGTGTCTTTTCTACAGAAATGAAATACGTAAAATAATTGTGTGGCACTCAATAACCGACTATAAGAAGCTGTTAGTTTCGCTAAGTGCTACAGGAGCCCTTCACGCAGCTAGTTTTACGGCCTTAATTATACATGCCAGTCTTCACCTGTAAGCTTGATTTATACTGAGTATTTTTACAATACAGCTGTCTTTGTTTTTGTATTGCTTAAGAATATGTTTTTATAGTCCCTCTATTTATGTTGTTAATATTGCATTCATAATGGTTATAATAAAAATAAACAGACCACTTTATTTATTCTGATGTGTTATTCACATATCTGATATTTTTGTGCTTTCATAATCAAAATAAATCCATATTAATCAATCTAAGTAGTAGGTCTTTTAGATGTGGAAGAGTTATATTGGCAAAATGAGGCATTTGAAGAGCATATTCTTCCAGAATCAACTGGAAAATACCATAATGGCTTTACAAATCCCAGATTGTGTCCTTAAACCAATCAGTGACAATGACGTCAGCTAAGCCTTGTTGGAGGCGATCCCACTCTGGCGCAATTGCTGCTATGAAGCAGAGCCAGAAAATGTCTTGACACTGTCAGTCCAAACCACAGAGTTGATGTGAACTAATATGACTTTATAGTTACTGTATTGTGGTGTTAATTAATCTGGCTGATGCTTGGCCCCTCTGCCATTCACCAAAAGGACCAATGATATACTGTGTGATTCAAACGTATGTGGACACCTGACCATCACATCTACATAAGCCTGGATATCATATCCCAAAAACAATGGTCATTAACATGGACATGACTACAAACCCTGATATTAGGCAAGAAGGCCTGGCTCATGGTCAATGTTCCAAATTAAAAATGTTCTGTGGAGTCAGGGCTTTGTGTAGGCCACTGGAGTTCCTCCACAGCAAACTCATCAAACCAGGTCTTTATGGACTTTGCTTTGTCCACAGGAGCACATGCTGGACAGGAAAGTCTTCCCCAAACTGTTGCCACCAAGCTAGAAGCATATAATGTCTAAAATGTCTTTGTGTGCTGTAGTATTAACGTTACCCCTCACTAGAACTAACGAGCCCAAACCCTGACAAATAGCCCCAGACCATTATCCCTCCTCCACCAAACATTAGTGTTGGCACTATGCATTCTGGTTGGTAGTGTTCTCCTGGCATCTGCCAAACTCAAATTCGTCCATCAGGCTGCCAGAAAGTGTAAGATGTTTCATCACACATCAAAGAACAAAGCTCCGGAGTCCAGTGGCAGCGTGCTTTACACCACTCGAGTTGATGATTAGCATTGCATAAAGTGATCTTAGGTCTGTTTACAGCTGCTCGGCAAATGGAAACCCATTGCATGAAGGTCCTGATGCGCAGTATGTGTGTGTACAGGTGATTTTTGTACAGGTGAGTTTGTGTGGTCTACCACTTTGCAGCTGAGCTGTTGTTGCTCCTAAACACTTCATTTCACAACAATAGTACGTACAGTTGACCAGAAATAACAGCAGAAATTTCACAAATTGAGTTGCGGCCAGATTGGATGGCTATTTACTCGATTTCATATGTCTATCAGCAGTGAGTGGTGCTGAAACACCAGACTCAATTATTAAGAGGGGTGTCTTCATACGTTTGGCCCTATAGCGTATGTCAGTGAAAATACACTGTAGGGCCTGGCGTTGTTCATATGTTGAAAAATGTACTTACTTTTGCAAGATGATGAAACCCAACGTGACATGTTAAATACAGGCTTTCCCAGAGTTCTTAGCTGTTTTGTTGATTTTTTTATTAGCCCTCCTTTTCCTCAGATATTGCTTCCACATAAACATGTTCACTTATAATATTCAACTTATGGGCTAGGTTTTGATGCATTTGACATGCTATCTTATTCCATCATAGTCTTGTCTCTGTTTATGTCAGTTCATATGGTTGTAACTGGGTTATTGTACCATTGTGGTTGCAAATGGTGTCCCATAACTTTGAAGCTATGAAATTGAGCTCAAAATAAGAATAAACCACAGAAAGCCAAAGAAAAGTCATGATACTTTAATCTTTCTGACTGCTTATTTAGATTTTAAGTCATGCTGTACAAGACAATTGGTATGTCAGAGCAGTGGCCTTACATATGCTGCAGAATTAAATAGTATTGCTTATTTTTAAGCTTATGTTAAAAATGCATTCAAATTATTTTCAGTCATATGTCAGAAACATAAAATGACATAAAAATGGAAACTTCTTCTTGTGTGGATATCTCAAACTAAGAAAGACTAACTGAGTGGAGTCCATGGTTAGTGGCTTCAGGTGTTTCAAACAGAATGTGTCCTTGGTGTTTCTCTCAACTATAGCTTACATAGCCTGCATACAGCTTCATCTTAAGGCTCCACACTTTTGCCATCTACTTAATTCTGCTCTAAAGTTCCAAATGGGGCATTTCAGATTGCTGAGAGTGCAAATCACTCTATGTGCCAGAGTTGGATTGTGAACTCTCTGCCATCATTACTTCGCAGCTTGTTTCAGCCGGACCTGTTTCATTTTAAAATCATCAAAGCGATGCTGTACGACTCCCATTCGTCATGCAGTTCATTCAGTGCAAAGTCCTAGGCCCACGCAAGAACCCGCGAAGCAGACAGCCACGGTATTGCTGCTTATTTTCACAATCGAATATTAATTTTCACAACTGAATGTCTTTTTTTTTATTATTATTATATAATAGAGTTTAAAATATTAGTTGACAACCATAGTACATTACATAATACATCCGACAGAAGCTTATTATGCAGCATATTATGCCTATGCATATCACTGGGGGCACCACTAGGGGGACCAGTGATTGTATCAGGGTGCCCATGGCTCCCCTTGGCCTGCCTTAATGGCGCCTTTAGTTTTACACACTTAAAATCGTGACATTTTTCATAACATTTTTTATTAACACATAAAAATGTTTATTCAGTTGTATAAAATGTGTTTCACTAATGATGCTTATATATTATATATATGATACTTAATGCTCCACACTGACTTTCAGACTTTGGGACACATTTTACTTCAATGCAATGGCATCTAATGCCTCACCATGTAGATGCAGTCTCACTTCACGCTCCAAAATGCTGGGGTGTGGCTAAAATAAGCCTTCGCCAGTGAACTAAAACTCATTAAAATGTATGACAGCATTTTCTGAATAAAGTTTTTATTTAAAAAAAAATTAAACATGATAAATCCAACTGTAATAACATGACAAATAACATTGAAAAACAGTATTAAAGTATAAGTTTTAAAGGTTCGGGTTTGGGACAGACACCTCCCAATAGAAAGTGCTCTACAAATTAAATTGGTTTAAATGGTTTAAATTGACCAGAACATAAACCATAAAGTCTAATATCATAGGTCTGAGTACTTAATTACTTAAAGTGTTTTTTAAGTAGTTTTTTTGTAGTGTGGGGCCGCGGCTTGGACTAATGCGATGGAGTGCTCCATGCCAGCTACATGGTTCAAAAGCATTAAGTACGTTTTTCTTGACAAACGCCACCACAGTGATCTTCAAGTCTGGATGCAGCTCCTTCCGGTTTTCCACTGCAGCCCACAGTCCACTCATCCATAAAGTAGGAAACACTACACTGTATAGAACATTTAGTAGTGCTTTTTACTTTATGGATGAAAGCACTGTATTCTCGATCTTCGCGTGTCTTCTGATAGCAGTTCGGCCACCGGTCTGCACTTCCTCAAATTCATTTTCTCTAATAAAAAAACTTCTTTTTTATTTAGACTGTATTTCACTGTTTTACACATTTCACAGTTCATCATGATTTGTTTTCTGCTTGTAAAATAAAATGTGTAATAAAAAATTGTACATGTGAAAAAGTCCAGTGATGTCAAAATTAAAAAAAAAAAAAAAAGATTTTAATTTAAATTTCAATACTATCTTGAAATTTTCGCAATAAGTGCACAAAGTTACTATGCGTCTGTGTGTTGACAGGAAGGATCCAAAAGACTGAAAATAAATAAAACAAAGTTTTGGAACATATAAATTAAAAACAAAGCTGTGCAAAATGTATAATCATAGTCAAATAAAGAAGAATATGAAGTAAAATGAAGAAGAAATATTAAAGATACTGCACTGTTTTTGCAGTATTCAGATTAAAGAGAATGTGCATAATTAAACGTGTTTTTTATTTACTCTCATTTCTTCTATGGAGTCATTTGTTCAGATGACTCTCCTGTGGATTTGATCTACATTGTAAAATTAAAAAAAATGCTTTAACTTTGTTGACGTAACTTTTTAACTTAAAAATGTCAGTTACCTAGCGGCTTTCACTTTTAATAATAAAGTTTTTTGAACTTTAAATGTCAGCATGTTCAAGTGAGGCAGAATGTTGAGGCTGACCGGTAACTTTTTCAAGGTAAAACAGCGTTTTTGTCTCTTGAGAGGTTTCTACACGTGTCCAGCTCAAGGGCACTCTGTCATTACTGGAAAAGATGGCATACCAAATACATAAAATGCTAAAATTCATGTAAATACCTAAAAGATTCTACATTTCACACATAATATGCAACCTCTTAACAAAAAGTAAGAGTTCACTGCTTATATTAACAGATCAATAATCTGTGTTAACTTATTGTTAAAAAATATTGTATTTAATGAGACAAGAAAGTAAAATAGAAATGTTTTCAGTAATAATGTCAGACCTTTGGACTTTTGGTGTGTTGCACTGTACCGACTTAGATGATTAGAACATCTGAGTAGAGAACTTTTTACCAAGTGCTTGAGTCTTTCCTGTTCTTTGAACTTTAGTTACTGAACTTTTGAAAATTAGTTGTAAAAAAGGCTGTTATCAGTCATTGTGGTACTCACAGTACAGTATCACGCTGTCACACAGTGCCGCCAATAAAATTCAAAAGAAACTTAACATCGTCTTCATTTCTCTAATTAAACGTAGAAAGATTTCTTACCATTACCTGCTGCTCTCGTCCCGGAAACGACGGAAGACGAAGCGAACTGTTGGCTGCAGTTGACTCCCTCTCAGCCACATGCTTCAAACCACAGGAAGAGGCCTAGCAGCCTCAGCTTTTTAAAGCACATTACGTGAATAAAAGGCTAGGCAGGTTAAAGGTGACTGACAAAATGCACATAAACTCCCTAGAATTAATCAAAAAACATAAAGGAGGGCCGTCTATGTGATGCTACACCACACCTTAATTTGGAGCCCATGGTTTCAGTCTCATGAACGTGCCTGTAGATGACTGTGTCTGTTGCATCTTGAAGCTGTGAAACGATGCGCAGAACCATACCAAGGGTTTTTGCACACCGGATGTTTGTACAGAGCAGGCTCACGCAGTGTAGCCCTGTTTCATATTACGACAGCATTGAGGGCATCTCAAATGGGTGCACTAGAAGATGAAGAGAATATAAACCTATGCTGAAGAACCCCTTAAACCTTAAGGTCCTGTATGGAGGCCCTGATTTCAGTTCCTAGCTGCATAACCTTCCACTGCACACAAGTACCAGAACCTTTGGTACCAGAAAACCAGCACTGAAGATTCCAGTTTTATGGTTTTTAGTACCAACACAATGTTGGAACCAAAGGGATCTAATGGTCTTTAAGGAAGCTCTTCTCTCTCTTTACATTTTGCCAGAAGACAATGTAGCAAATTAACTCTTGGCGATACCTTTGGCAATATTGTGTACCTTAAAGTGCATCTATTGCCGATACAGGTGTTGCACAAGTTGCACAAGTTTCTATACACTTTACAGAGAGCATCGCCTGACTTAAAGGTAAACAAACAGTGCCCCCTTAGCACTGTTAGCACTGCCCTGTGGAGCATTGCAACTATGTTCTCTAGAGTGAGGGATGCTGTCGGATACCTTTGAAATTAGTAACAGTGGCGTTTGCGATCCAGAACTGGTCATCCAACATCTTGACTTGACTGCACTAATGTTCTTGTGGCTGAATGCAATCAAATCAGAAATGTTCCAACATCTAGTTTAAGGTCTTTGCAGAAGAGTAGACGCTGTAGCTGCAGCAAATGGGGGACAAACACACTATTAAACCCTTGATTTCAGAAGAAATGTTGAAAGTGCAAGTGTCTACAAACTTTTGGACATGTAGTGTAGTAGCTTTGTAGTGCAGAACGCTGTGCAGAATATAAATAAAAATAGAATGCAATGACATGCAAATCATGTAAACCGTATTTTAAAGGGAAATATTACAAAGACAACATATTAAATTTTGAAACTGAGAAATTGTATTGTTTTCTTTTTTAAAATACATGCCCATTTTGAAGAGCACCCGGGTTCTTTTAATACTCAGCAATGCTGTTATAATGCATGGAGAATGTGGTTTGGCATCGTCTTTCTGAAATAAGGAAGGCCGTCCCTGAAAAAGTCATCTGGATGGCAGCGTATGTTGCCAAAACATGTATATATATATATATATATATATATAAAATGATCCTCTATGCAATCATGAATACTGGTTTGATTGATAACAAGCTGTGTTGTCTTCAGCCCAGAGGATACAGTGTTCATGTTAATTTGTTGGACCACAGGACACTTTTCCACGTACCCTCAGTCAATTTCAAATGAGCTCTGGCCCAGAAAAGGTGGCAGCGTTTCTGGATCCTGTTTATATTTGGTTTCTTGTTTGTGTTTTAGAGTTTTAACTAAGCATTTGTGGGTGCAGTGCTGAACTGTTTTCACAGACAGGGGTCTTTAGAAGTGTTCCTGAGCCCATGCAGTCATTTCCTCTACTGAATCATGTCTGTTTTTAGTGCAGTGCCATCTGAGGGCCCAAAGTTCTTACTTTTGGGCCCTACTTGAGGGCCATAACAGTTCTTAGTTTCAACGTTTGAAATGGATTTAATTAAATATAGGGTTTAAATAATTTGCACATCATTGCAGTTTTTAGTTTGTTTTTAGTTAGTTATTATTTTGCACAGCATCCCAACTTTTTTTAGAAATGGGGTTGTAGTTGTTAAATATGTGAATAAACTTCAAAAGCTTCAAAAAGTTAAAAGACCACAGTCGAATTTTTTTGAACAGTGCTTGCTTGATGCACTGAGCATGACTACTTGTGATTTTTTTCCCATTCACAGTTCTGGCAGGTCGGAAATCACATGAAATGAAATGTTTATCTTTGCATTTGCTTAGTATTTCTGATGAGCAGGAGATAGTACTCTCGCCACAGTATAATAACTTCATCCGCGAATGCCTGGTTGTCTAGACAACGCAAACCTCAAAGTCAAAGTCACCAAGCAAAAAAGGAAGTGTGCACACACACACACACACACACACACACACACACACACACACACACACACACACACACACACACACACAAACCGACAGCCAGACATGGGACAAACAATGTGAACTTAAAACTTTTGCTTGAACATTGGGCCCAGTGTATTGGTCACTCCAGGGCACAATGAGATACTGGTTGGTCAGTGTAGTGGGTAACACCTCTGCCTTCTACACTGTAGACTGGGGTTCAATCCCTGCCTGGACAAGCACCCTATACTATACCAATAAGAGTCCTTGGGCAAGACTCCTAACACTGCCTTCGCCTAACTGTGTAAAACGATGAGATTGTAAGTCGCTCTGGATAGGAGCGTCAGCCAAATGCCGTAAATGTCTAAATGTCTACATAAAATTGACTTTGGCCCTGGCAGAAAATCTCGCTAAAGGTAGTCTGTAGGTCTGAGTTATGAACCACTCTTCTGCTTATATGATGGCAGTTCTTAATTGCTCCTTGGCTTGGATGCACAGTTACCTTTGAAACTGAAATAGAACAGGCTGCCCTAAGTGTGGTCGTCAGGCCAAAGTTGGCCACGTCATCTAATGAGAACAAATGTTATTTTTAATACTTTGTACTTTACACTTATCACCAAGTTCTTGTTTTAATTTTTAAAATCGTATTTTTAATAATGCAGTAAGCAAACATAGTACAGGGTGAGTCAAAAGTCACAGGACAGGTTTTATTTTATTTTATTTTTTATTTTATTATCGACTTTTATCTCTGGGGTCGTCTCAAACTAATTGTGCATGCTGAGAAAATCCGCAACTAACACCACCTTGAGCATCGCATCGTGGAGGCTTGTGACAGCACAAAAAATAAAATAAAACAGTCCTGTGACTTTTGACTCACCTTGTATCATGTCTACCTGCCATCTTTATTTGCTCACTGTTTTGCATTTTTGGCCCTTGGCCAACCACAATCACTGTTCTTCGTGTTTGTATGTCTCGTTCGCAAAAATAATCCTTTAAAGAACCAGCCACTGGAAGGGTTTTCAGGAACCAAAAGAGGGTCTTCTACGGCATCAATTTCAAACGAGAACTTTTTGCCACTTTTTTTAAGACCATATTTCCCATCAACAATCATATAAAGTGCTCAGTGAAGAGGCCTACAGTGTGGCTAGTTCTGCAATCAGCTCTTTATCATGCATACAGTAACTGTCTAGCAGGACTATATAACCAAGGCATTTTGTTACAGGCTCATTTTATAGAGGCACTAGAAAGGGTTGGGCCTTCATCATAGACCTATTTATGTGCCATATGGGATCATTGCTAAAAATAAGTGCTTAGCCAGTGTCCTTTACAGCAGCATCAACAGGAAAAGGTGGGTATAATCCAGGCAGGTTGAAGATTAGGATTAATTAAATTCTCCCTAATTGAAGCGGTAACTGATTCAATTGTCTGAACTGTGCTCATGTCGCCGTAACGCAGGAGTTCAGTATATAATAAAGTAATGTACATGTGTTTTACTCAGCACAAACACATTAAAGTGAAAGCTGTAATATGTGGCTCTTTGGAGTCGGATCGCGGAACAAGCACCGTTGGTTTCCTAAAGAGCGTTTCAACGGATGAGTTTGAGAGGAGATGATTGAGTGTAAAGAACCTTCTTAACGTTTAAAGACTGATAATAAAAGAACAATTTGAGTACAAAGGACCCTTTTTAAAGTTAACCTCCTCATAAGAAACGGTTCTATATCAGTGAATGAAGTGTAACTCCAATCCACGAACCATTTAGGAACTCATTTCCACCACTTGCTTCTGAATGTGACCAAATCTTCCTCTTATAAAAGGAAAGGATATTTTTAAGTGTTGGCATGTCCCACATACAAAACAGCACGCCGTGACATACTCGAACATACTTTGTTGGGTGTTGCTCAGAGTTTGATTGTCAAGGGTGTGGTGGTCTTCCAACACAACAGCGGGAGCGTGTCACGGTTATATCTAATCCATAATTAATGGCTAGTGGCTATGAGTAATGAGTGTGTTGTTTAACCGGGAGAGGAGGGAAGAGCATGGAGCAAACTAACACAGGGTAGAATGTAACATGGATATGGTGCTTTTAGTCACCTCATCCTCTCACAGCAGCGTCACCTGTGAATTTTACAGCAATGGGACAGATGCTTATTATAATTTTGTGTATAAGTCACAGAATTCTCACCTAGATCGATCCCTCCTGAGTGGCGTAATGTACTTGTTAACAGCTCACAGTGTCTGTGTTTATAGTTGTTTATATGTTCACTCTACTCGACAATCTGATGGAAAATCTGTTTACATGCACACAAGCAATCTGATGCAAAATTACGTGCATGTAAAGAGAACTTAGCGTAGACGTTACCATGGCAATGAGCAACACATGAATCGCTATGACGCATTGGGAACGTAATCAGATACAGACATTTACATTTACAAGATTCACCTCACTCACTCAACTGGGGTCGTCTAGTTCAACTGAGGTGGATGTATTTTATTCTAATCGAGCTTTTAGAATAAGCCTAATGAAGTAAACAGTGAGGGAAGTCCATATCCCCCTAAATAAAGTCAACAGTCAATTATCTGAAAGATTTTAAGAAAGATTTCATCAAAAACACGCTATGTACAATTTTATGGAAAAGTTTGGGTGCCCCTGGTCCAATGACGCTGAATGTTGTTGATTTTGAAAATAAGTGAACACTACTGTCCCCTAGAGAGAACACACTTCTGCACATTTTAATACACCGTTACAGTTTATTTGCTGAAATTAACGTACTGGGGAAAAGTACAACAGAAAATGTGGGTTGTACAAAAGTTACGGCACATTTTGTGTTTGTTTTATAGTTTCTGGTACATCAAACTCAGCAAATAAGTGGAAACTGTCCACTAAAATGGGCAGAAAACTGTTATATTTAATTGTATCATCTGTTGTGGAAGTGTAAACTTATTTTCACTTAGATAATCAACAGGCCAAATTTTTGCATACCACTGTATGTCATGTAAATAAAATATATTGTGCTGATATTTTCTAAATTGTGGACAAAAATAAATTTGCCAAGTTTGACGCACTCTCCAAAATAATTACTGTACAGGAGAAGAAAAAACCTAGTTTACGTTCAGTGTAAGTCAGTGGAACCAGAATGCTGTCCAAGTCATTTTGGGCCGTTTCTTTTAGTCCATTCATCATGAAATTTACACCCGATGTAAAAGGAGACAGACATTTTAAAAATTATTTCAAAAACTGGAAAATGTCAAAAATGGAGATATGAGGTTTTTTCTTTTGACAACAGCGATATTCTGATTAATGTATATTTTATGTATTTGTGTTGGAAACCTGGCTCATCAGGTTTAAACCACACAGTATTGTAATAATAGTCTTTCATTGGTTTACTGGACTTTCAAGCAACTACTAAAACTAGTACCTCTAAACTAGTGTCTGTTATAATTAACCACATTTATGGGATTAATTGAAAAGTTTGCACCACTTTAGGTGGAATTGGTAGGTACTGGTTGCGTGTGTAAGAAATTAATCTTGCTCAAATACTTCTAAAATTATCAAAGGGTTGAGCTCCACTCTCCCCTATCCGTATCATCTGCTTACTGTAATGGGATTGCATGCATGTCAGTGGTAGTGCTCAGTGCTGCCTCTTAGTGGCATGGACCTGCAGATGGGTCTGAAGCAGGTGGATGTACACTACCATTCACAAATTTGGCAACACTGTATTAAAAATATAAAACCAATTTGGTTGCTGACAATGTCAAATGATTCTAATATGCCAGATCAGCATCACAGGTCTTAAAGGAGATACTGTGCTATTTTTCCCGTTAAATGTGCTTCCCTGTCCTCCCTGAAAGACGAATACATATACAACGAATACGCCTTATTCTACTTATTATTTGTCTTTGTATATGTTTTACCTGTTGTTTACTGCTCTGTGAAGTCAATTCCATTGAGTGGGAGTTCATTGTGTTGACCACTGCTCTCACTGGCTGGCTCAGTGGACATGTTGGAGAGCTCACACAGGTCTACAAGTCTCTCCCCATTTAAGGAGACACTTGTTTGCACTGGGCGCCAGATATAGTCACCAAATCATGAGCAAGTACATGCACCTAAGTAGGATATTGATGGATTTGTACTCTGCAAAGTATTTTCAAATTATGATACTTTTACTTCTACTCACGTGTATCAGTGGGTAAAAGAATCTACTTTTTACTCAGTTAAGTTTAATTTCTTTCTGTTTTACTGTTAATAACATCTGCACTGTGGTTGTACCTGACGTCGGAGCTTTAGCATTTTATTTTAGACCAAAATATTCCCAAAAAGAGAGAAATACAGCACTTCCAGTGGTGATAAATGCTGAATGTTCATATACATATACAGCCCTGCATTGAACCTATAAGGACTCATGTACATATATCAGTATAAACAGCCTTTTTAATTCTAATCGACAGTTTGTTGATGACTGATGTTGGTATATAAAACCAAACAAATGGCATAACTGGTCCTCAGTAAAAAATTAAATAAAATAATACAGATAATGTGGGATATGGGCTCTTTAAGGCTGATAATGTGACAAGAAATTTATGCAAATGGATAATTATATGATATTCAGGTCCTGCTGCCTCAGCAGGGTAGCTAACACACTGAGGGACCCACCCCATCCTGGTCATCATCTGTTTGACCTGTTAACCTCAGGCAGACGCTACACGTCCATCACATCACGGACAGACAGACTTACGAATAGCTCTGCCCAACACTGACATTGTCCAGGCACTAACAACGCAGGAAGTGAGCGTCTATCCACACCTACGCAAAATATACTTAGGGAACGTTAAAAGATGTTTATATTCGTTGGTGCTTTTATATTTATTTGTTAAACTGAACTATTTATGAATAGAATCATTATATATCATCCATAAATGTGCAATACCTTCATGTGCAATATCACAGCTGCTACATTCTTTCATATTCACCCTTTTTTGTTCGACTTTTTAAAATTAATTGAAACTGTATAATTTTAAGTTACATAGTCTTTTCATTTGTGATATCTTTTATTTTATATTAGCTTTTGTATTGTATTTTTCTTATATCCCTAGTTTAAGATTAAGTGACCCTTATTAGTCCCACAACGGGGAAATTTTACCTCTGCATTTAACCCATCTGTGAAGTGAAACACCACACACACACTAGTGAACACACACACTAGGGGGCAGTAAGCACACTTGCCCGGAGCGGTGGGCAAGAGTAAGAGTAAGAGGAAGAAACCTTAAGACCAAGACTCAAAACCCATCCTCCTCCTCCTCAGATGTACCTCTCCATCCACATATTATAGTAGAAAATTATAATAAAAAAACTTCTATGAGCAGGCAGCCTTCTTCCGCTGCTCCGAGGTCCATTTCTGACACTCATGTGCCCATTATAAGCAAGTTTGATGCTGGACAGCAGTTATCATGGGCTGCCTGACCGGTTTGCATCTGCACAGCCCCATACACAGATAGAATAAGACATTATATACATTAATATTCTTTATAAAATAAGATACCAAAAATGTTCATACGGGAAGTGATTCCAAACTTTTGAGTGATGGCTTATGAGAAAATTCTCCGTTGGTCCATTATTCATAGCCATTTATGGTGATGGATGAGCAGGAACTGGGGGAAAAGGGTGATATATTGGCAGTTTGTTTCATAAGTGAACTGTGGGTGGTTGTGTGCTTTTGGATAAGAAGATCTAATCTAGGAGATCATCAAGGCAGATAGGAAAGTGTCCTTGAGCTCCTAAAGTGATGGCTTATTCATAAACCCTGTTACTGCAGAATTACACAGTTTTTTCCCCCTTGTAATGATAACCCTTCATTCTTGTTAGCAATCATGTCACTACTGCATTTTGATCACAGCCTTAATGCAATAAGCAGATAACAAAATACGAGCACGACTGCAGCCGAGCAAGATGTTAAAAATGTCAGTCTGTGCAAACATCACATCTGATTTCAGTCACCTTTTTATAGCTTCAGTAGTTTCTTCCTCTCCCCACATAAATAAAAATGTCATATTATGAAATATATTGTCGCAATACCTGGTATTCTTTATGGTGCCCGGTATATTCAGGGTTCATCCTTATGCAAGCAAATTTTTCATGCTTATCAGGGAATGGGCTCTATTGCCTTTGGTGAGCACAACAGAAAGGAGGAGTTATTGATATGTGTCATCAGATAACATTTTGTCAAAGCATAAAAGGCCACTCCACTACTCATCACTGTAAAGTAGTGATTACCTAGTCGGAGCTCTCTGGTCACTGCAGCCAAATAAGGATGTGTGCTTTTTATGTATTTGCCCTTTTCGCTTCTGTCTGGAGGATTACTGCGTGTGCAGGTATGTGATGACATTTTTGTTTTTTAACCAGTCATCTTAATTTCAGACACCAGTTATAGTCTCTCCGGTGCCTTTGGAGCAAATGCAGAATTCCTGCTTTATTTTGAAAGCCTAGAGGGGAGGATTTTCAATATGCATAATAGGCATAATTAAATGGTTAAGATATAAACAAGGTAATTCAGGAATGTCACGTTCTCAGTGGTGGTGAATGGAGCCAGACAGCCCCAAACACAATGAAAGTGACAATTAGTGAGCTCAATTTAAATTCACACCATGTAAGTTCATTAATACAATAACAAAAAATGTTGTCTTACGGGAAAATTCTCCGCTGGTCCATTATTCATAGCCAGTTATGGTGACGGTTTAGTAGAAACTGGGGGAAAGGGTGATATATTGGCACTTTGTTTTGTAAGTGAACTGCTGGTTGTTGTATGTTTATACATTATTATATTGTAAGGCAAAATACTTTTTATTTCTACTTGTATTTCACCATTAGCAACAAAACTCAGAACTCGAGCTTCACTGATTGCTTTGCATAGTAGACAAAATGGCTATAGTTGACGCCTGGTTCCTATCACCACCACTGTAAAGAAAAGTGAGGAATGAAATAATGAAAAGTGAGTTGATGCTTCACAGTTTGTAAGAAGGTCTTATAACCAAAGCTAAGAGGACATTTCACTTTCAGGACTTGCCAGTTAGCCAGACAATATAAGCTAAAAGTCCAGGCTGTCGTAAAGGAAAAGATAACAGACGCAGGCCTGCTTGATCATTTTCACTTTGGGGGTTATTCAGTGTGTTTGAAAATCTTGCTTTGAGATGCCTGGCTTGTAACTGAAAACAGGTCACACAGCGGGCAGCAAGACACCAGCCGAGGTCTGTAAAGCACATGACTTCTGCACTTTGTTGCTATAAAGAATTGATTTAATCTATAAAGGTGTTAGTTTGGTCAGGGCCCCAATGATGCAGCTTGCGAAATTTGGCCGTCAGTGCTGCTACAATTACGATCAGCATGTTCATTACTTGGAAGTTGAGCAGTGAGAGGTTTTCTTTAGGAAGACTACACTAGAATTTAAGCTTGTTTCCAAGATGTTGCTTTAAAGTTGCCATTTCACTAATAGCCTAACTGCAGAAGTGGTGGGACCACAAGGCAGTTGCTAGTTCTCTGAAATTGTGGTTTTAAGCTGCTCTTCACCAAGATCTTTCTCTATAACCAAACCTTTCAAGCTGATAAAGACTCAATTAAAACGAATCTGAACTTAAATTGGACTCAAGAGGATGTCGTCCACTGATCTCACACCTTTATGCACAATGTAAATGTACGTCTTCTGAATCGATCGTCATCAATTAAGCAGCTGGAACACACTTTTTCAAAGAGCTGTGAAGTGGCGTGCCGCCAGTGGCCTGCAGGCTTGAAGCTTACCAAATGCCTACTTCTGCCCTTGAGCCCCCACTGTCCACAGATCCCAAGCATTCCATTATTTCTTTATGAAAGATCCATCACTGTATGTATGTTCTCTGTTGTATAGTTTCTTGTTTTATTCTGTAAAGGTCGTTTGATTTCATATAAGCTCATTGTCAGAGAAGTTTGGATGGTTTGGGTTGACAAGCCTCAAGAAACAGACAGCAAATCGTGTGATAAAATCAAGTGGAGTGATTAAAGCTGGTGTCTTTCAAGCCATAAACATGAGCTTCTCTTTTAGATTGGTGCTATGAGTCCCAATTCTCCTGTGACCACAAATGCAACGGTAAGAATTTTCATCTCAAAACATTTCAAAGATTTTAGAAAATGAAATGATATTACAGTTAATCTAATGATCGTGTTCTGTAGAACCCAATCAGTGGATGGAAGTATCAGCATCCTGTAATGGAACAAGCCAGTCACCTGTTAATATTGTAACAAGGAAGGTAACAGTTGACAGGACCCTCACACCACTTGGATTTCAAGGCTACCAAGAAGCGTTCCATAGCGTTATCACAAACAACGGCCACACAGGTGCGTTCAGACAAAAGTGAAGATCAGAGTAAATCAGCTGTTTGAATATGTCAACCTTACTGGGCTAATAAAAGGCAGAGTACATTGTGATCATGATCACAAGTTGTAGGCAGTTTCACTGTGAAAAAAAAGCAGGCCAGCTGAAAAATAGTGAGGTGACTGCTTTAACTGATGTAACTTGGGTCGGTCGAACGTTTTCCTAACTCTGGATCAGGTCATCAGTCAGGTCAACAATATAATTTAAGCTGAGCTTCCTCAGAAAGCTCCTCCTAATTTTACACTCTTAGAAAAAAGATATAAACCTGTCACTGGGGCAGGACCCCTCTTGTCACTGGGGTGGTACATCTCAGCATGTTTAGTCAGGGAACATAATTGTACCATAATCCATTTAAATGATACTTTTGAAGTTGTAAAGACTCCACACGCCCCGTCTCGTCTGCAGGCTTTATCTTTTATTGTTCTGTTTTACAACTTTAGGTTATGAAAAGGTGCAAATATGCACTTTTCACCTGGTAAAGGCTTTTTTAAGATACACAATTAAACCTTAAAACCAATGTTATACTTTTGATGAATGAAAAATGTACCTGCGCATCTCTGACAGTGTACCTGCATGCTTAGGAGCCCTATCTTATCATGTCTTTGGGCTTCACTTAGTGTATCTCTAGGTATAGTAGTTGGGTACTTTGTCCAGCACTGCAATTTATGCATTTGTCATTGGCCTGTTTGTCACATTTTCTCTTCTTCAGTCAAGCTCAACCTGTCAGGCAGTGCAAAGATTAGTGGCGGAGATCTAAAAGCAACTTACAAAGCAGTGGAGCTCCATTTCCACTGGGGCAAGGACGGTGGACCTGGATCAGAGCACACTATTGATGGAGAACAGTATCCTATGGAGGTATCGTTTCGCAGTTCCACGTTAAGCCATTACAGTGTTGGTTATTATGCTGTGTGTATTATATTGATTAATACAAGCCGTTTATCTCCCTAGATGCACATTGTTCATATTAAGGAAATATACAGCTCTATACAAGAAGCTGTTATAGACCCAGCTGGAGTGGCAGTTCTTGGATTTTTATATGAGGTCAGAACAAACTTCTAATTCAAAGCAATTCAAATTCTAATTCTAATTCAAAGGTTAAGAAGTCAGCAAAGTTAACCCGAGTGGTTGGACGTGAAAAACGTCAGAACTGTTCAACAGTGGTGGTGCAGGGAACCAGACGTCTGAAGAGTTTTAATACTTGTAAAAGCTACAACATAGAAAGATATGTCAAAAATTTTGTTTATATATATATAAACAATGTCTCAGGCATCAGGCAACGTATATATACATATATACACATTGGTTTATGATACTTTAACAATAAGGTCCTGGCCTAAAACGTATGTATAAATACCTTTAGAGAAGTGTGTGCAGGGCATTGTAAAGTAGTTCAAAAAACAAAGTATATTATTTTGAATTTACCTCTGTTTTACTTTTCATCTAAAAAGACTGGCCATGTAGATTGACTGGTCATGTAGATTGACTGGTCATGTAGATTGACTGGTCATTTTGAGTAGTACATATAATGGCTCTATTTGAGAACCTCTGGTTCCTATCACTGCCAATGGGAAAATGAATCATTTTATCAAGCCACTCCCAGAGACTGAATCATGCAGACACTTTGAAAGGAATCCCCTTTTAGGTTACTAAATTATATGATATATAATAAGTCAACAGACTCTGTTCACAAATGTACTTTCTTACCAAACAGGAAGTCGAAAGCTCAACCAAGAGATATGATTCCATCGTAGGCGTGCTTGCAAAAATCACACACCCTGGTAAATTTCACATATTTATCACTTCAGCCATTGTCACATTCCTGTGTAATGTTTTATGGCATGCCATATAAACTAAAGGTCAAAACATAAATGCTTTTAGTAAAAAAACAAATCAATTCCAGTAAAAATGTAGAAAACAGTTTGGCTGACTTTTCAATCCTAGGCAACAGTTCAGAAGTTGGGCCTCTGTCCTTGGACCTGCTTATCCCTTCCCAAAATGAGCTGAAAAAGTACTTCCGCTACAAGGGCTCCCTCACTACTCCCAACTGCTCAGAGTCAGTCGTTTGGACCGTATTTCAAAAAACCATTCTGCTCAGCAAGTCACAGGTAAGTTATGGTGGACGTCAACCAGCATACACTGTGTTCTATTCCAAACCTTCAAAGGCCTGGATGACCACATATCTTTTATTAAGATTAATTAAGATTAAGTGACCCTAATTAGTCCCACAACAGGGAAATTTGACCTCCGCATTTAACCCATCCGTGAAGTGAAACACCACACACACACTAGTGAATACACACACTAGGGGGCAGTGAGCACACTTGCCCAGAGCGGTGGGCAGCCCAATCCGCAGTGCCCGGGGAGCAGTTGGGGGTTAGGTGTCTTGCTCAAGGACACCTCAGTCATGTGTTGTCGGCTCTGGGGATCAAACCGGCGACCTTCCGGAGTTTATTGTTGGAGTTTATTGTTTGAAAAATGTGAAACAGAACCCCTCGGACTGGACTCAGAACACGGTTCAGTGGTTCTCAGTGCTCCACCACTTCTTCATTCAACTCATCAGCTTCATATCAACCCCTTCTGGAGCTAAATGAGGCAGTGAATTGAGTCCTCAAACATGGGACTGAGAATTACTAACCATGAGGTTATTATATGACATATTATTTTTAAAAATTGCATTCAAGCATTATTGAAACTGAGTACGTTTTACTTAATTGCATTTCCGTTTCTGTTTAGACCTTAAAAGTGTTTGGTACAAATCTAGACTGGCTACATTTTTCTTGCATTTAAATATTTCCTCTAGGGTCCACTGATGATGTTTGTGCTGTTTTATGTATCCAAAAGAGTCAGAGTTCATTTTTTCATTACCATTTTTCAATTTTTCTGTTACACCGATTTTAAGACTGATGTATGTGACGTTGTTCTGATTGGCTGCCTTGTAATTGCACTTTACTCAAAAAGAAGTCTGGGATTAATCTCCCCTTAAAAATGTATGAATGGGCGGAGCCAAACGACTGATGGCTGAATTATTGAGTATATGTAAATGAGTTTTTCATGACATTAACAGTGTTTTTAAGCATGATTTTAATAGATGGACTGTATGAACTGAGGAGAATTTATTTTAAAACTTTTACAGTGTTTATATACTGTATCCATCTCTTTTATTAAAAAAAGAAAAAAGAAAATGTGTTAATATGGATCTTTTAAAGACTTTTAATGTGGGTCTTTTAAAGACCAGGAGATTTTTCTCTTTGTCTGCTTAGTCCAGTTCCCAGGCGTTTTTGGTTTTATTCAAATTTTCTGTTAAATTCATACGAAACTGCCCCCCGCTGTGCTAATACTGTCCCTTTTTTGTTCCGTGTTTCTCAGCTGTCTGCATTCTCTCAGCTCCAGTTTGAAAACGGGATGACCATGGTGAGAACATTTCGCCCAGTGCAGCCACTGAACGATCGACCGGTCTTCTATTCTGGCAGTCATGTTGCATCTTTCAGCGTCATATTAGTTGTCAGTACCGTTCTCACCACCTTTTTGACTTTGTAGTGAAAGAAGTTTGAGTCTATCAGTGATCAACATCACATGGCTTTTACTTTGAGTTTGAATCCGCTGTAAAACACACAACTCCTGCTCTTTGTTACGGTAAACAGGTCTACTGCGTGGCTGGAATGCATTTTGGAATGAAATAATGTGTGTGAAATGTATGTATGTAAATGTATGACCATGACTTTTGTCCATATCAGAAGTGATGCTTTTAGTCTTTTGTCTTTGTAGTAATATATTTGTAGTAATTCACTTTGGTTTTTTCACATTATGGGCTTCACATTTTATTAATTATTAATTTATTATTTATGCTTTTCTAATAGAAGCTGTGCTCTCTTTACATATTTAGACTGTATTGTTGGTGAAACGGAAAGGATGAAAAATATTAAAATATTCTAAATTTTATAATTCTCTGTTTTTGCAAGACTTATCTGTGCTAGAAGAGGATTGGTATAACCAGCAGCAACACAACATACTTTACACTTAATGTCAACACTTAAAGTCAATGGAACCAGATTATTTTCTATTTTCCAAGTATATTTTGCCCATTTCATATATTGCTGTTGTCAGAATTAAACCGTGTATCTCCAAAATGGTCATTTTACAGGAGAAGAAAAAAACTTACTTTACTTTTAATGTAAGTCAATGGAACCAGACGTCTTTCCAAGTCATTTTGGGCTGTTTCATCATGAAATTTACACACAATGTAAAAAACAACAGACATTTTCAAATTATGTCAAAAACTGAATAACATCAAAAATGGAGATACAAGGTTTTGTTCTGACAGCAGCGATATATATATATATATATGTAAAATTGCCCCTAGGTGTGAGTGAATGTGTCTGTCTGTCTGGGCCTTCCTCCCAATGACCGCTAGGATCTTGTTACTTTTTATTGTTTTTATGTTTATTTGAATTATGAGTATCACTTTATTCTAATGTATATTGTGATAAACTCACTGCTGAGGGAAATTGTGTTATATATATATATACTGCTCAAAAAAATAAAGGGAACACTTAAACAACACAATATAACTCCAAGTAAATCAAACTTCTGTGAAATCAAACTGTCCACTTAGGAAGCAACACTGACCATCAGTTTCACAGCTGTTGTGCAAATGGAACAGACAACAGGTGGAAATTACTGGCGATTAGCAAGACACACTCAATAAAGGAGTGGTTCTGCAGGTGGGACCACAGACCACTTCTCAGTACCTTTCTGCTTTCTGGCTGATGTTTTGATCACTTTTGAATGTTGGTGGTCTTTCACACTCATGGTAGCAGGAGACGGACTCTACAACCCACACAAGTGGCTCAGGTAGTGCAGCTCATCCAGGATGGCACATCAATGCGAGCTGTGGCAAGAAGGTTTGCTGTGTCTGTCAGCGTAGTGTCCAGAGGCTGGAGGCTCTACCAGGAGACAGGCCGGTACACCAGGAGACGTGGAGAAGGCTGTAGGAGGGCAACAACCCAGCAGTAGGACCGCTACCTCCGCCTTTGTGCAAGGAGGAACAGGAGGAGCTGCCAGAGCCCTGCAGAATGACCTCCAGCAGGCCACAAATGTGCATGTGGCTGCACAAACGGTTAGAAACCGACTCCATGAGGATGGTATGAGGGCCCAACGTCCACAGATGGGGGTTGTGCTCACAGCCCAACACCGTGCAGGACGCTTGCCATTTGCCAGAGAACACCAGGATTGGCAAATTGGCCACTGGCGCCCTGTGATCTTCACAGATGAAAGCAGGTTCACACTGAGCACATGTGACAGACGTGACAGAGTCTGGAGACGCCGTGGAGAGCGATCTGCTGCCTGCAACATCCTTCAGCATGACCGGTTTGGCAGTGATGGTGTGGGGTGGCATTTCTTTGGGGGGCCGCACAGCCCTCCATGTGCTCGCCAGAGGTAGCCTGACTGCCATTAGGTACCGAGATGAGATCCTCAGACCCCTTGTGAGACCATATGCTGGTGCGGTTGGCCCTGGGTTCCTCCTAATGCAGGACAATGCTAGACCTCATGTGGCTGGAGTGTGTCAGCAGTTCCTGCAAGATGAAAGCATTGAAGCTATGGATTATTAATTTTGTGTGTGACTCCAAATCCAGGCCTGGTTAATAAATTTGATTTCCATTGATGATTTTTGTGTGATTTTGTTGTCAGCACATTCAACTTTGTACAGAACAAAGTATTCAATGAGAATATTTCATTCATTCAGATCTAGGATGTGTTATTGGAGTGTTCCCTTTATTTTTTATATATATATATATATATATATATATGTATATATATACACTGTATATA